>NC_056580.1:7076044-7077805 GCF_018340385.1 Cyprinus carpio
TAGAATTGAAAATGGGACTTCTGTAACTTCATAGTGCATTACTGCAGATACTGCATCCAGAAACATAACATAGTACCTAATGTTACTATTATCACATTCCAGCCATTATGTGCATAGGACTATCTAGCCATTATTAGTATTTTATTATGATTTATGCATGTGTATATCTGGATTAAGTATTTATGATGATTTATTAACATTAGGAAAACATCATATGAGTGTTGTCTAACATTTGATTTGATTCAGTCAGTTATATGTAACATAGTATTCGATCCGTTAGTCTTATTTCATCAGAACAACTGTACATTCCCAGTCAGGCCAAGTGTCAGACAAATGTCTATTAAATAATAAAAATCAATTGTCTATACTAAGAATGTGCCTTGAAAATGCTGCTGTAGTTTATATCATATACTAAAAAAGTATTTATCTTTGTAATAATTAGCAATAATGGCCATGGCAACTGATATATTTTGACTATTCATTATAATAAAATCCTTCAATTTTTATTCATCCTTTGTATCTAGGAATTTCATTTTTTAAGTATTTTTTAATTATTATGGTGCAATTGAAGACATTTTACTCTATAAATTTGTGTAGTTACTGTGTATACTTCAATATACACAGTTTTCTGCAATACTTCAGTAAGAGCCAAGTGTGGGGAACAATTGTGTTTTTCTTTTTATAAATGGGAAATGCAGTGATGGTGATTTTGAATAATGTTGCTTTGTGCAGTCTCAACGTCCACCTTAACCACACAGTGTGCTTCAACACTAACGCTGTTTTCATTTGATACACTTTACATGTATACTCTGCTAGAGTGAGTACATGTCAAGGCTAAAACCTAAAACACTTTCATTTAAACGTTTAAATGACAGTTTACTAACAACAAACCAGGTTGCTGAATCAAGATTTCATTGTTGTCAAACAGGCTAAGAGGTTTAACATTACACACAGCTGAAGAAAAAGGTCCATCCAAATGACCTTCAGTTACAGGCTGAAGTGTAAACTTGCTGATAACATTTAATACTAGGCTTGAAAGTACATAGATAAAATAGACGGAAAACAAAGTAAAGGACTATCACTACTCACAAAGCAAAAAGTAAAATCAAAAATTCTAAAATTTTTACTTCAAAATTACTTCAAAATAAGCCATATTTGGTAAAAAAAAAAAAAAAAAAAAAAAAGAACAAACAAAAAGGAAGCCACACTTAAGCTCAAAAAACAAACAAACATTGTATTTTGTTTATAGAAATATAATACGTAACAAATGTGCAAGTAAAATAGCTAAACAATAAAAAGCCATATTAACTTATTAAACGGGTCATATGATGCTTTTTTAAAGATCATTATTTTGTGTATTTGGTGTAACAGAATATGTTGACATGCTTTAATGTTCAAAAAACACATTATTTTTTAAATACTGTACATTATTGTAGGTTCTCTATCCCCGCCTCTCTCAAACGTGTAGTGTTCTACAAAAAGTCCATTACTCCATGATAAGCGCGGTCTACTCTGATTGGCCAAGCTGACTCCAGTGCGTATTGTAGATTGGCAGAACACCACTAAGCACTCGTCGGAAATGTAGCACCTGCCCCTAATCGTGAGCTTCATCTTTCAAAATAAATGTAAAGACAGTTAATAATGTCCTTAGTTTTACCATCACTTCAAGGCAGAAAGGGGAACAGAGTCGCGTGACAGACATAGTGATGAAGCTCGTATGTGTTTGCAATACACAAGCCACGGACGGTCAGACAACTGGCA
>NC_056580.1:7077816-7082082 GCF_018340385.1 Cyprinus carpio
ACACACACACACACACACACACACACACACAATGGCAAGCCGTTGTAACATTTAATCTATAAACTGCATTAGTATCTAATTTTACGTTACTAGTACCATTGGATATAGATCCTAGTACTTAATCATTGGATACTAGTACTGATTCATTAACTTATTCAGGTCACTCGATGACCAACAAACACTTTAGGGTACTATGTTTACGAAATTACAGTGTTTACAAAACTGACAAAAATACGTTTTCTATGTGCTTGTGTACAAATAATTTTCTTTTCTATTTGGTTTTCTCAAAAAATACATCCATCTCCTTGTTTCAGTTTCCTGTCTAATCTCTCTCCTATATGTTGCTGGCTCATTAATGTTCAACATATGATTACCATACTGCTGATCTTCAGATCTTTCTATTCATCAAAGAATCCTGTAAATTATTTCAGATAAATGCTGATCTTCAGATCTTTCTATTCATCAAAGAATCCTGTAAAATTAGAATGATTTCTGAAGGATCATGTAATATGGAGTAATGATGCTAAAACAAAGATATAAAAAACATCAATAAACACTGAAGACTGCAGTAATGATGCTGAAAATCCATCAATTTTGTTCACAAGAATAAATTAAATATTAAAATATATTCAAATAGAAAGCAGTTATTTTAAATAGTAAAACTATTTCAAAATGTTACTGTTTTTGCTGTACTTTAGATCAAATAAGTGCAGGCTTGGTGAGCAGAAGATAATTCTTTAAAATAAATAAATAAACAACATTAAAAATCTTACTGTTCAAAAACTTTTGACTGGTAGTGTAGGTTGATTATTCTTATAGACTGAAACAAATGTGCTTTAGCCAGTATAAAGAGTATGAAAAGTGCTCTGAGTTGCTGCAGAAAAAAAAGAAGCAACAACAAAAGCATGTTGCTGGAGACAGGCTTATTATTGAAAACCCAAACTGATTGTCTGCCAGCAGGAGCGCTGTGAGAGCGGTAGAACCATAGCCTGTATAAAAACAGGGTAGAACCAGCGGTTTCTCCAGTAACGGCTGTAATCAAATCAGCTCCGCTCGTGAATGCTTCTTTATCAAATAAAATGAAAATGGTATCGAAACTTTTCTGAAGACAGTCCAATTCCTTCAGAGATACATTCATATAAAACACCCGCGTCTCATGTTTATTCAACAAAGTCAAACGTCAAAAATAAATCAATGTACGGGAAACACCGGTAATGTATCGAAATATCGGAAATGCGTTTAAAAATCATATCACCGTTATTGAAAAACATTATATCGCGATACTTATTGATATTGAATTATTGCCCAGCCCTAACTGATCCAAACATCAACATGTGCCACAGTAAGTTATGTTTATTGTGCTTATCTTTTGCTGTTTTTCTGCTTTCCAAGTGTGTGATCCGGTGCTGGGTGATAATGGGGCTATGGTGAGCATATCGTAAATGATCAAATCATTTCCCTTCATCATTTGCATCTTATTTTCTATGCAAAAATGTTACCCTTTATTCAGTAGAAACACTTTGTGAGAAACTTTGAAACACTTAGTGAAATGTGGTGGAAACAACTAAAGATGTGGTTAAAATAGTTTAAAGAACTGATCACTTTCTGTGTTATCTTTAGTATGTTCCTGAGAACCTGCTGCCCATCTACAGGTGCAAAGTAGTTCCAGCTGCTGACATAATCACTCCCAATCAGTTTGAGGCTGAGTAAGTGTCCTGTTAAGGCCCGTTCACACCAAGAACAATAACTCATAAAGATAACGCACATTAGCGTCCACACCAGCGGATGATATCGTCTGTTTATTCTGGCGCCACGCGCTGTCTGCTGCTTTAAATTCTCCTGCTCATTACAGCAAGTTGCATTCTGATTGGCTGTCAATATTTTTATCGTCCTTGAGCTGGAAAAAATCATTCTAAAAGTAATTCCAACAATATAGTTTCTCTATGCCTTTATCGTTATAGCTGTAAAAGTGACTCTGCTATTCTTTTTAATATTGAGAACGATTTTAGAACTGTATCTTTATCGTGTCATCTTTTATAGTTACCATCCTTGGTGTGAACGGGCCTTTATGCTGATTTTTTTGTGTATGTGTGTAGAAATCCAAGGCACTGTGTAGTCCTAGATCATATGGTCTGATCATACAATATTAGTATGTACAATATGTCTCCTCTGACCATTTGTGATGGGCCCACCCAAAACAGATGTCTATACCAAATATAAATGTTGTCTCTTAAAGGGATGAAATTTGTGGTTGCTTGCGTCAGAGATATGTGCACATGCTTAAGATAAAAAGTTGTTGATAAATACATGGCATCCGGCCTAGTTTATGTTCTGAATCCAAAAATACTTTCCTGTTAGTCTCTGCTGTTCTATAATCAAGGCAAAATGGGGTAATGTGGGCATTTGTGATGGTTGATTTCCTTGTTTTATGCCTGTGGCTCATCATCAGCCAAGTGACACACCCAGCATATGTAAATAATATATATAATTAAATTCTTTTCTTTTCTCACAGGCTCCTCACTGGTAGAAACATAAGTTCAGAAAAAGGATGCAGCTGAAGTTTAAGTTTTATTAGCTGTTTTATTTATGCAGCTAGCTTCTCTTGTTTTAAAAGTTTAACAGCACTGGATGTTTTTTATGATGTAACCGCTGTCCACACTCACAGCTCTGCTCATTCAGCTGTAAGTTTCAGCAAAGCTTTTGCATGCAAAAAAAAGTTCATTATTTGCTGTCAATATATGCACGTATAAAGCACAACTCACACAGAAATCATTTTTAAACCACGCTTCCAGAAACAGATTCAGCACATTGACCTACTTGAAATGAGCAGAATGTTTGTGCTGAATTTTTTAGCCTCTAACAAGAAATGCATATCAAGTCTCCCTTCACGCAAGAAAACACTGATTGTATTGCCTTTCAGAGGAAGTTTCACGCCACTAGGTTTCCTTAAACAACAGTCTGTTTCTACCAATAGCATCATATTGTTTTTTTACTTCTCACTTTTTTTCAAAAAAAAAATACTGTAGTTCAGTTTGTGGAAACGCCAAACAAGGGAAGTACAGGTGCAGTTCTTCTATGAACTTGCTTGCCGTCGACTCACTTTGGCTCAACATACAGCTCTCCTTTATGTGGGGTGAAACACTGGTCTGCTATTGTTAGCCTCCAGTTCCTCCCATACAGTGGTCCAAGCTTTGCCTGACAACATGGTGTGTAAAAACTTCATTTGCATTGTATTTGTCCATGGAATCTGGGCCAAGCTTCTGCAGGAGCTGTAGAATCACCCACTACTCCCCTGCCGCCGTGCTTCCCCTTTCATCACCTCTCTCTCTCTCTCTCTTTCCTTCACACACACACACACACAAAAAAAACAACACCTCCCCCCCCCCCCTATTAACGAATAATACGAAACAGAGGGGTTGAGCTACCAGAGAAGACAATGAGGCTATCACTATGTCAGAGACACGCTTAGCTTTCCCAAGGCAGACACACTTAGAGTGGTAACAATCATCCGGTTTAAATCACCAAATTGATTTGATTTTTGATATTTTGAACTGAAGCTCACAGGCGACAGTTACCGGACCAGGCACCGAAAAGCGCCAATCACAACACAGACTGGCTTCTCCAGCTTAACCAATCACAGCGCCATTTCAGATTTCCAGAAGTGGCCTCATTTGAAACAGGAACTATCCGGAGCCGTTCATGCCAGACTGGGGAGAGGGGTGTTGTAATAATGTAAAATATGTGAAAAAATGTGTTTTTCGAACAACCTAGTATGAGATCCTGTTCTAGTACACTCTTAAAACAAAATCAAGACTTCATAAAAGAGCATAATAGGACCCCTTTAGTGGTTTTTGAGAATGAGGGCATCAGGCAAACTGTTCATGTTAGTATCTATCTAATTTGACTGGCTTCTGCCGAATGAAAGATAAACTTAAGGCAACATATCATGTAGATAGACTGAACAGACAAATTTGGATGTCAGCAATGAAAAATGTTTTCTTACTGTAGCTCTCTAGAAGACAAAAAAAAAAAACATCATTATATGGGGAGCTGATTGTATTATTTGCATTTTGCATGGGTTTTTTTCCACACAAAACTCCCAGTCGCATTGGAAACCAAAATTTTGCTGAACAACAGTAAATGTGAACAACTGTAAATGTGACCGCAACTTAAATGTTCTTGTGTTTTTTTCTTGTGTTCTGAGAAACTTCTCTCAGAACATTATGCCACCACTGAGCTTAACTTGTTGTAACTGTAATAAATGGA
>NC_056580.1:7082749-7083093 GCF_018340385.1 Cyprinus carpio
CACATTGGAATAAAACTTACCAACTTTGCTCACACAGTGTATAACAACATCACCCACAAAAACTGGATAATAGTTTAACTTTTTTAGGATTTTTTTTCCAACCGTTACACTTGTGGTTTTCCTGGTCAAAAATGACCAGACTACAAAAATTGATTCTAATTTTTTTATTTTATATTAGTACCAAATAATATTCAATCTGGATTAAATCCTCTCATTTCAGTTAGCACAGGTTTTGTATTCCTTTTTTGGAACTGATTGATTGTAGGCTTCATTGATCTGAGCTTACGCATCTGAGTTTTTGTGTGAACATTGCCAAAATTGTCCAAAAATAATGCTTTTTCATC
>NC_056580.1:7083280-7085848 GCF_018340385.1 Cyprinus carpio
TTGTAGGATGGCTATCTAATTCCTTAGACTCCTGTTAACTTCACAGCTATAGAAATCCTTCAATATCTGCATGTTAAACAGCAAGGGTGTTAACAATCACAATACTTTGGATGGTGCGATGGCTTATTTTTTTATGCTTTTAGGCGTATAAATATTTCTTTTATAACAACACTAATGTTCTAAGAATTGAAAATGGGTACTTCGTAACTTCATAGTGCATTACTCTGCGAATACTGCACCAGAAACATAACAGGTACCGAAGGTTTTACTATTATCACATCTAGCCCTTATGTGCATAGGAACTATCTAGCCATTATTAGTATTTTATTATGATTTATGCATGTGTATATCTGGATTAAGTATTTATGATGATTTATTAACATTAGGAAAACATCATATGAGTGTTGTCTAACATTTGATTTGATTCAGTCAGTTATATGTAACATAGTATTCGATCCGTTAGTCTTATTTCATCAGAGCAACTGTACAAGCCCAGTCAGGCCAAGTGTCAGACAAATGTCTATTAAATAATAAAAAGCAATTGTCTATACTAAGAATGTGCCTTGAAAATGCTGCTGTAGTTTATATCATATACTAAAAAAGTATTTATCTTTGTACTAATTAGCAATAATGGCCATGGCAACTGATATATTTTGACTATTCATTATAATAAAATCCTTCAATTTTTATTCATCCTTTGTATCCAGGAATTTCATTTTTTAAATACTTTTAAATCATTATGGTGCAATTGAAGACATTTTACTCTATAAATTTGTGTAGTTACTGTGTACAAGGATTTTTTTTTCTGCAAGTGTGGGGAAAAATTAATTGTGTTTTTCTTTTTATAAATGGGAAATGCAATGATTTTGAAATAATGGTGCTTTGTGTAGTCTCAACATCCACCTCAACCACACCATGTTGCTGTTTTCATTTGATACACTTTACATGTACAGTATGCGCTGCAAAATTGAGTATGTGTCCAGGCTACAACCTTAAACTCTTTAATTTAAACTTTTAAATGACAGTTTACTAACAACAAACCAGGTTACTGAATCAAGATTTCATTGTTGTCAAACAGGCTAAGAGGTTTAACATTACACACAGCTGAAGAAAGTGCTCCACCCAAACGACCTTCAGTTACAGGCTGAAGAGTATACTTGCACTTTTTTAAAGCATTGCAAATACACTAGGCTTGAAAGTAAATAGAATAAAATGGGCAGAACAAAGTAAGGGACTATCACTACTCTTTAAGCAAAAGTAAAATCAGACTCCAAAAATAAGTCAAACATATTTGGTAACAGAAAAAATACAGAAAACAAACAAACAAGGAAGTCACACTTAAAACTTTTAAAATAAGTAAACAACAACAAAAAAAAAACTGTCAAACGTCATCAACTTGAGTGCTCATAAAAAACAGCAAGTACAGTGCACTTCTACCTTAATATTTCTTCCAAATATACTCTTTATGCTACAGTGGCATGTTTAATGCAGTAGTGTAGTAGAATGTAGTCGGGGGTGGGGGTGGTGGGGGGGGGGTTGTTGGACATTCAACAAAATAAAAAAATAAAAGAACAAAAATTATCACATTGAATGATGTTTATACTATTGTTTGATGGCTAACTGAATGATGCATTTTATATGAAAAAATAAACAAGCTGAAAACACTTAGCTGAAAACTTTTAGTGCTTTTCTATGGAATTTTCTATGAATTAACCCTCAAATGCCAACTTTACATTGATTGGTTTTCTTTAAATATGTAAAAAAAAGGAATGGTATGGTATAGTGTTATACTAAAACTAAAATTAAAATGATGCAAGTTCCGGCCACATAACATGTAGAAAAAAAGAAAAACCCCGTATCTTAAGCATGCAGAATAACATAAGTGGATTTTAAAATGATTAATTGCCGCTTTGAACGATTACCTATTTGTGGCATCCATAATTGTGATTGCGATTAAAAATTTTATTAATTGTGCAGCCCTAGCACCTAAAGTCTAGTTTGTTCACCGTGAAACCATGGTGATTGCGGATTTGGAACTGGCTTATCTCGAGTAAGCAAGATTTTAGTTGATCAACGAGAGTTCCTTGCCTTCTGGAACACACACCCCAGAAAGTAGAATTGTGCTTTACATAGAATGTTGTTTAGAAGTTCAACATTAGAACAGAATATTGTCTTTGATTGTATTTAAATGAGTTTTTTGTTTTGTATGCAATCTTTTAGCCCTTATGAAGGCCTCTGTACCAAATCATGTTGGCAAATACTATTATTCTTTTAAGTTCCACTTTCTGATTATTTTAACCACAAGTGTTGCTGGTATTCCTTTAAAAATGACCTTGATGTGCGGACACATTGTTTCACTGACATGGAGTTTTTCTCTCTGCTTGTGCTTCTAAATTATCTTACACCGCCTGTTGATAAGCAGCTGCTGCCTTGTGAATAAGCACATTGGACTGCCTTTGCTTGGCATCCCATATAAAAAAAAAGCTTATCACACTAACACAAATTTGACTGACAGTGCTGTGAATAAGTAAGCCTCATGAAATGTGTCCCTTTGTCAGCATGTGTGGA
>NC_056580.1:7085871-7093771 GCF_018340385.1 Cyprinus carpio
TATATATATATATAAATAGCTACAGAAATTCAACTCTATTGTGTGAAAAAAGTACACCCATACATTTAGCAGCCAGTATCATGTTTGTCTTTTAGCTCATTCCTTAATGCAGAAGTCATTCACTTGTGATAGGTTTCCTGCATGTATGAGCTCATTCATATTCTTCACTACATACATAGAAATCTTGGGTGCTCTGAGGCTTACTGAAGCATTTTACACAGAGAAATTTTGTGAGACGGCTGACCTGGACTGACTTAGGTAAAAAATGTTAGCCTGAATGCACTGTAAGTCGCTTTGGATAAAAGCGTCAGCTAAATGCATAAATGTAAATGTAAAATGTAAATGACCTTGTCTGAAAAAGTTTGCAGTTCATCTTATGTACAGCGAAATCAATGGAAAGACTTCCTTTAAAGATTCATAAACTTCAAAAGCCTTTCTTCCGAGGGTCTCCACCAGCTCTTTTAAAGGGGTCATACGATGCTGCTAAAAAGAACATTATTTTGTGTATTTGGTGTAATGAAATGTTTATGTGGTTTAAAGTAAAAAAAAAACATTTTCCACATACTGTATATTATTGTTTCTCCTCTATGCCCCGCCTTCTGATACGCGTAGATTTTTACAAAGCTCATCGTTCTGAAAAGCGAGGTGTGCTGTGCTTGGCCAGCAGTCCAACGCGTTGTGGTTGGCTGAATACCTCAAGCATGTGACAGAAATGTTACGCCTCTTAACATATTGTGATGCCTTGTCCGGCCGGAGCGACGAGACAAAAACATAAAACCCATCATAAATGTGATAAAAGCATGATTTCTAGTCGTGTTTTCTTTTGGAAGGCCAAACAAAGTAGTTTCGCTTTCTCAACGAAACAGCGTCACACACCGCGGCCTTGAGCGGCTTCGTCCACGGTGAAAGCCGATTCTGCGACCCACAGCGCAAAGTTGATGTATTTCCTCCGTGACCAGCACGGATCAGCTCCAGGCATGACGAAGAGGATATCATCCTCTTTTGGAAGGCCAAACAAAGTAGTTTCGCTTTCACAGTGAAACACACAGCGTCTATATGACATGGCGGTGGCAACAATAATACAACGAGAATAAAAGGTACGCCTTCTTCCTTTGCGTGAACATCTGGGCGGCGTTATGCAAATCTTCCCACATTCTGATGTAGAGATGTGGGGGTGTGTTAGAACGAGCCGTTTCAGGGGGGCATGGACGAGTCTCAACTTTTATAAAGAATATCTCTTTGGATTTGAGACTTTAGTTTTTGCAACTTCACAGATCTCCTTTATTCACCAAGAGCTTGTAACACTCCAAAGAGAAAGGAAAATTAAAAATCGCATCATATGACCCCTTTAATCTTGGCATAAATGGCATGACTTGTAAAAAAGCATGAAGTTATGTTTTTACTCTTTAAATGTAGGGGTGTACAAGTTGATAGGGTTGAGAGAAAAACATCAGGCAACCAGCAAATAATTTAATGGTTGAGCTGGACTATTTAAATACAGAAAACATGAAATTTGAGAATGTGTAAGAGAACATTCAGATAACCTGCTACAGTGAGTCAGCTTACAGCAAATCAGTAAAGCACGACTATTTATACCAGGGGTGCTCAGCCCTGCTCCTGAAGAGCTACATCTGTCTTTAGAGTTCCATAGAGACCACAAAACCTCTAAAATGCTTTTGCGGGGTAACAGAGATGTGAGCCTCTGATTTATAGCATCTACTAGCATCAAAAACTGATGGAATTTTGGCATGTGTCCTCAGATTATGCTGTTGACCATGTTTTGAAATTTATAGACATTGTGCTAAAAAAGATACGGATCACATTTCATCAGCTTGTATTAGCTGCTGAGAGAGAGAGACCTTTCAACATCTCTTTAATTACAAAGAGAGAGAGAGAGACCTTTCAACATCTCTTTAATTACAATCCATTAACACAAAAAACATACATCATTAAACACAATCCATTACTTCATAAATACATACTTAAATCAAATTATTTAAAATGAATTAATACAACCTCCCTCTTCAGTGGGTTGACACAAAATATTTCCAACACCCCATAAAGAAAAGAAACATTCAGTATCATTCACCAATTCATAATACTTATACTCCATAACCATCCTACTTTTTACCAGAGCTCTAAACATGTTCAAAGGATCAGTATCACTGTTAAGCAGCTTTTTACTCTTTCTTGTCAGCCAAATTGCCATTTTTGCCTTTGTCTCTCAACACACCAAGAATTCCTAATAACCTTGAACATCCAATGAATATATGAAATACGGTTTCTGAAAGACCACAGAACAAACACTCTTCTCCTTGCAAAACATTTATATGAGCTTTATAACGGTTTGTTGCAATAATCCAATTATAAATCTGCCATTGCAAGTCCCCACTTCGTTTTTCTATTGATTTCTTATACAATGATCCCCAACATCCTTTTGGAGAAGTAGTGTTGTTATTGGTGGCCTGTTTTAATTTTAGTTTTAGTCGAGTCTTTGTGTGAAGCTGTCATTTTAGTTTTTATTAGTTTTAGTCACGTTCATACTCTTTTTAGTCAAGTCTAGTTTTAGTAGACAAAAACTGATGAAATTTTAGTCTAGTTTTAGTCGACGAAAACTGATGACATTTAGTCTAGTTTTAGTCAATGAAAATTGTATTTTAGTCTCTTTTTAGTAATGCAGTTCTATTTAACCCAGTCAATATAGTATAAGTACCTAGTATGGACGAAACCAAAATGTTCTTTTAGCCAAACCCATTTCAAACAAGGTTATCTTTATATTATTGTTACCTTATAGACTCAAGAATACATCCATTCCAGACATGGAAGACTCTCTGATTTAAATTTACATTTATTTTACCAACCAAACATGTTAGAAGTAGCCTACACACACATAAATTTAAATAAAATAAATAAAAACAATTTTTCAAATTTTTCTCCCAAAGACGAACCCCGGCTGGCCGGCCATCGGTCCCTTTCTCTGTGTCAAGGCTGATTTATACCCGACGCGTCCGCAAGTTCGCTTGGGTGAGCGTGGAAAATATGACATCATCGCGGTGTTGCCAGAAGTCCGCCTTGAGTGCATGTGAACTCATTTCTTGTGGCGGAGTGCACAGCATTTTTTGTAACTTTCCGCATAGCTCCGCATCCGAACATGCATGAGTTCAGGCCAGGGCGATTCTAGCCGAACATGCACGAGTTCAGGGCGATTCTAGCCGAACATGCACGAGTTCAGGGCGATTCTAGCCGAACATGCACGAGCTCAGGGCAATTCTAGCCGAACATGCACGAGTTCAGGGCGATTCTAGCCGATAATGCACGTCTGTGTCGGGTTTTTGTGTGAAACAGAAGCAGTTGAATGTGAAGTTCAAACTCCATCAGGTGCTTTTTGACGGAAAAGAAAGTTTGCAAAAGTTTGTTGCAAAAGAAAGTAGTCCTCCATCAACCTCCTGCCAATCTCCTACATTTACATCCACACTGATGCTATGGAATACGTTCTTAACTATCTCTTCTTCCAATGGTATTACAGGAAAAGACTCCTGAATTGATAATTTTTCAACAGTCTGAATAGAATGGATACCAATCTTCATGGCCAGATTTTCTGCAGAAATCCATTGATCCCTTGACCTAAGATTTTACATATTCCTGCTCTAACCAGACTTGTGCAGACAACCTTAGATTTTAAAATCACACCAGATAAAAGAGGATTACAAATTAAAGGTTGTTCATGAACGCACTCATGGGTTATCTCAGATTGCTCTCTTTTAACAATAAATATTTGCCACGCATTTAATACTGATGCATAAAAAAAAGAGTGTCCGTTAAAATCCACTTCCTTCAAATTCATTAAAAAGAGGTGTCTGTCCATCCGCCCCACTCTATTTAATAAAACCAAATCAACGCATTCAAAACAACGCAAATTTTTTTTTGTTGCAATAATCATATAGGAAGCGTCACTGTGTTGAATGCAAAACAAGATATCCAAAGACTCAGACTGCACATTTAGAAATGAGAACTTGAAAACTTGTCTGGATCCAGCAAACTTTTCAAAATGAATTTGTTCATTAGAAATGAATAGAGGCATGTGTGAAATGGTACCTGAACCTTAGTAGCAACTCAGTTCTTTTTGAATTTGCTCATTAGTAATAAATGGAGGCGCATTTGAAATGGTGACCTTAGTAGCAGGTGCATGCAAAGGCATTACTTGCAGCAGTGTGTCGGAAACAACAATTCCTTTTTCAACAAGGCTGTTTACGAGTTTCTCATCTTTAAGAAACACCACCACAGCCTTGTTCATTCTAGAGGCCGACACTATATTTACATGCCCAACAAACTCGCCCATTGCTAGAAGCACGTCTTCTACCGTAACTGCTGGATCCGAAAAAACTTTACATCCATTCCTGATAGAGAACCCTGGCATTCCCTCACCTGAGAGAGACGCCATGGCTTCCCAATCACACCGGTGTTTTTCTTAAACTAAATAATAAACCAAAAACGTGATAAATTAATCTCCCCCCAAAAAAACATAAATAGAAAAAAATAGAAATTAACCTTGAAAGCCAATTCAAGCGTGCAGCTCTCGCATCCAACACCACGCTTCCACCCCCAGCATGCAATCCACATGCAAGAGAGAGAGAGAGAGAGCGAGAGAGAGAGAGAAAACTCAGAGACTGAAAAAAAAAGAGAAGCAAACTAAATTCAGAGAGGACAACAAAAGGAAGAAAAAGAACGACAGTTAACCCACAGCCATCTGTCTGTGGTAACTGTTAACACATCCCTAAACCCCAATCATTTTTTAGGTTTAACAGACATCTGTGGATATAAGATATCCTTTTCTGCCTCTTGCATCAGGAGAAGGGAAAGCTGTACATAATGCTTAATTTTTTTAAGGAGGGACTTTTGCAGGTTTGACATATAATATCACTCCCCCTTCAAAGGTACTTTCCAGCACATCTGTTCTACTTTTGGTTTCACTCTCTCACTTGAATCCCCTCTTACCAGTCCTTAAAAACTTTCAGTTTGTCCCAACTAGTATTATTCTCCTCCAGTGGTAGGATTGTGAAAAAATTTCAGGGGGGATGGTGTGGTCAGTTTCTTTGGGTTGGGGTTTGTCCCATAGCTAATTTTATACAATGATTATAAAACTTGTCTAAAAATGCTTTTATTTACTGAATAATTTGCCTTATTAAAGGGGTCATATGATGGGATTAAAATTTTTCCTTCTCTTTGGAGTGTTACAAGCTATTGGTGCATAAAGAAGATCTGTAAAGTTGCAAAGGCTAAAGTCTCAAATCCAACGAGATATTCTTTATATGAGAGTCAACCACACCCTCCTAAAATGGCTCGTTCTAACACGCCCCCACATCTCTACGTCACTATCTGGGAAGATTTGCATAATGCCGCCCAAATGTTCACGCAAAGAAAGAAGGCATAACCTTTTATTCTCGCTGTTGCAATGATTCTCGATGATGCGCTGGTCCAAAAACAGCTGTCAATGTCTCTGATCAGAAAAGCTCTCCATTTCTGTGAAACATAG
Source organism: Cyprinus carpio (assembly GCF_018340385.1). Taxonomy (NCBI): domain Eukaryota; kingdom Metazoa; phylum Chordata; class Actinopteri; order Cypriniformes; family Cyprinidae; genus Cyprinus; species Cyprinus carpio. Next base: position 7,091,405 of record NC_056580.1, read on the forward strand.
ATGCAATTTTAATTTGTAAATTTAAATGTAAAAGATGTCAGATGAACAAGATTTTAACTGAGCCACATCAATTAATGTATAGAGCATGAGCTTTATTAAGACTATAAACTCATTCTGATTCATGTCTACATAAATAAAAAGTGTTTGTAACTGCACAGGAGAGAATGGATTACCACTTTCATCCTGATCATCACGGTCATCCTCCTGTCTTGGTTGTCCTGCACTGTCCTGTGGGAAAGTTTAGGCAAAGTATAATCGTGAATAAAATCTAAACAATTCACACTAGAATTTGTGGTCATTGAGATTTTTACTTTGGAAAGAAATGAATATTCAGCCATGATGCATTAAATTGATCAAAAGCAACAGTAACCACATTTATGGTACAAATTCAGCTTTGATATCACATGAATAAATTCAATTTTAAAACACACTCAAACAGAAAACGGTTATTTTAAATTGTATTAATATTTCACAACAACAAAACCCTCATCACTGGAATGCCGTGGTACAACAAAAACCCACCTGTGCTCTCTCATCACTGGAATGTCGTAGTACTTGAATCCATTCCCTAAAATTAAGATAAATTTAACATGGCAGGACCAGATCGACCACATGTTGCTTCAGTCTGCTGTCACGTTCATAACCCAGCTCAGTGGTCCTTAAACCTGTTCCTGGAGCCTCCCAACACTGCACATTTTGTCTCTTTGTCTGACACAAATACTTCAGGTCTAATTATTACTATTTATGGACTAGAGATCGACCAAAATTGATTTTTTTTTAGAACTGATACCGATACTGATTATCTGCATGTTTATGTGACCAATAACCAATATGCAGAACTGGTGTTTATTTATTGTGTTCATTCTGTGTTTGACACAAAGATAACAACAATACTGAACTGAACATGTTACACGTTTCCACAAATATAAAATTGTGAATTTAGCAATGTTTCAAAATGTTATGTATATTTATAACACTATAATTTGTTTTATATTACACTGCAATTAAATTAAAACAAACTATTTCAAACTAAATTAACACTGATGCATTTATAAGTTAAAATTTTTGCCAAGACATTATCATATTAAAAATCAACTATAATTGTGATTGTGTCAAACAAACAGCTCATCACTGGAAAATGTTGTTTGAACATAATTTATTATTGTAGGGCAATATTACAATATGACCCAAAACAAACTAAACTTGTGATACAAAAGATCCAACCCCTCAAATCACACTAAGACAAATAAAGAATTCAAACTCACTGTTTGTATCTGAATATCACACCAACAACAACAGCAAGAACAGCACAACAGATGACAAAACCAAACAGACCCCAACAGACGGTGCTGGATTCTAGGAAAGAGGGATGGAGAGAAGTAAAAGCGTCATGTCCACACTTCTACTAATGCATGCATTTTACTGCCAGTTTTATCTAAGTGTTGCATGCATACTTATATCTTACTGTCAAACGCATTAATGTAAATGTTCTGTTAACACAACTGAAATTATGAAATAGAAATTTTCAATTCAGTTCTGTTCAGAGCAACACACACACAACCTTATTCATAGCATAAGAGTTTCAAGAACCTCAAACGACATGTACCATAAACAATAAACACAAAAATAGACTCACCAGTGTGAACATTGATATACAGGGAACCTAATGAACTTCCATATTTGTTTGAGGCATTACAAATGTACAAGCCATTAAAGTCAGGGGACAGTTTTGGCATAGGAAGCTTGTTGCCTTCATAATAGGGAGTACCTTCTCTGTTAATAGAGAAATATGAAAGATCAATGAGTATGTTCTGCTAGTACATAACAGTACACTTGATGGTCAGTAGTAAACTATCTGTAAAAAACTAAAACAAAGTTGGATAACATCAGGAAAAAAATCAACTAGCAACCACAGGCCAACAGCTCAGCAACTTATCAGAACATCCATGCATCTGTCTCTCTTTGAAACCTAAAAGCCTACAACCTTTGCACTTGGCAGACAAAACAACATACAGAAAGTAGAAATGAAATCAAAACTGATCTTATTTTCTAAATGCACGTTACTGGTCTTATTGTGAATGATTCAGCCATGCATTACATTTTTGACCTTGTAATCTTTAATCAAAATGTCATAACTTGCTCTCCTTGTGATGCGACTCACTTGATGTCTATGACGTATAGTATGTACACCAATGTTGCAGTTAATCTGCCTTCATTCCGATGTGCAGTGCTCACTCTCTCACGATGGATAAAATCAAGTCCTGTCCTATGTTCTTGCTCCCTAAGATGTTCACTATGGAAATATGTCCCGATATGGCAGTAAAGTCTTGGAACCTGTGAGCCTGGCAGTTTAGCCAAAATATGCAA
>NC_056580.1:7094231-7100079 GCF_018340385.1 Cyprinus carpio
TTTTCAGCTTATTTAAACTGAGTGCTGAAATTATTTTTTAACTGTCAGGAGCAACTCTTTGATTAAACACAAGCCATTATACACAGCCCCCCCCAAAAATTTTTTATTACCTTGTCCAGGTGTAGCTGGTTGGTTCTGGGTTACTATCCACTATACACCTGAATTCTTTAGCATTTTTTGGACTGTCAGGAATTATAACCACTGACTCAGGAGGATCTAGGAAAAAATAAGCAGCAAAAAATAACTATTTATCCATAAACACTATTTACTATATGTGAAACTAAAGCCATATTTCTTAAACTTTGGGTTACAGAGTAGGAATAAGCACAACATTTTGAGAATAGTGACGCCTCCATGTTGTGTCAGAAATGTGGAATAATATATATATGAGGATGATACACCACATGTGTACTTACAATGGATGTTTATTGTGTAGTCCAGCACAAGTTCCTCTTTTTGGGTGATGTGTTTCACCACACACTGGATGTTCTTCTTATTTAAATGTTTTAATGGGACACCAAGTAGGTAGGACACAACAGTAATGGTCCCATCTGGGTTCATTGTATCACTGGTTTCAGTCATCAGAAAGTTTTCCAGGTCTCCTAATCTCCACATCACTTCTGCTCCAGGTCGTGCATTAGAGGCAAAGCACGATGCCAACTTCACCTTTAAATATCCAGCAACAGGTGCCTCCCCACTTACATTAACCACAGGGCGAGCTACATTTGAAATGGGGAAAAAAGCTAATGGATTCAATGCATCATTAAATGTGAATGGTGAAGAGTGAAAAGTAGCCCAGCCTGCTTTTGGTCCTCTCAAAATTAAAATCATTTACTCATTTAATTTTTACAGTTCTCACATAGCACAAATCATTTCTGTAGGAGGAAAGTCTGGTAGTAAGCATGAAATATTTTAAATAACTCACCGAATTCCATCACTTTAATCACAGGAATCAAATCACAGAGATATGTGCAGGCATTGTGCCATAGAATAACATGAACAAGCCATCTTACCAAAAACGGTGACATTGATGTCAGTCTCTAATGGCCCACTAGGGTATAGGTTGAAGGTACATGTGTAGATCCCTTCATCCAGAAGCCTCATTCCGAGCAGCTGAATTGATCCATTTTTCTCTGCAAAGTTCCCAATAAATTGTACCTTCAATCCATTCTTGTGTTCAGTTTTGCCCCCTTGGCGAATGACAAAAAAGATGCTCTCCTCAGGGTTTTCTCGTGTCTTTTTCTTCCATATAATACGAGTTAGATCATCATCTGTTTCAGTCAGCTGACACAACAAAGTGGCATTTTCTTCATTTATGACTGTTGTATCCTGACCAATAACCTTTCCACCTGGAAAATATATATAAACATTAATTAGCAAACATTTTACTAAACTGCAAAACCTGGAAGTGTAGAGGTAGAGTAGAATTCTATGAAAGAGAATGGATTGTAAAAAAAAAAAAAATGTAGTAAAATGATGTGTACTCTTAACGGCTTACAATACTACACATATAGGTTACACATAAAAAACAAAGTATTTGGGTTTTAGCAGACAATGTGTATAGCTGAGATGAGTCACTGCAAGAAAAGAGAATGAGGACAGATGAATAATAATAAAAAAAGCTTATTTGTATATTGGAATATACTTGATCAATCAAGTGTCACTTCAAAGCATCATCAGCTGCGCTCAAGGGATCTGCCCTTATGTTGTTAAAGTTTGCTTATTTAAGACATTCATAATCAAATTTAATGCAAGATGCCCTGTTGAAATAAATGAAATGCACAGTATAGTTAATGTAAGCTGCAAAGGTAAAATATAAATTAAAATTACTATGACAGATGTGAATGGGGAGGACAATTTATAAATGTGTCAGGTTGTTCGACAAGAAAGATTTCTGCGTATAGGATACACCTGTGTATCCTTGCTCATAGCTCCTCTGAAAGCTTCCTCACTCCTTGTTCCTTGCCACTTCAGGGTGCAATTATAGTATTGAGATGTCCTTCAAGATGGGTAATTTTGATCGGTTTCCAGGTTAAAGGCTTGAGGATGGAGGAGCAAGGAAATGAGGAAGCATAAATTTGCGTATCAGGCATTTCCAAACACCATCTTGTCTTTGCACTTGACCATTTGTCTACTTACAATACATATTTCCGGTATTTTTCCCAGGTGTTCAAGTAAGCATGAAGACCACAAGTGTGAATAGAACTTTTCATTACCCCAGTGGGACACACTATTGCTGTAAAAGTGTTTACAGAGCTTTATTTTGTTATATAACTATATAACTTTATATCAATATTTTGAATTTTTAAATTAGTAGTCCCTTTAACAGATGACACAATCTAATTACAATTTAATATGTGATGTTTCTAATTACTAATGCACTCAATTTAATTGAGTGCAGGATCAGGATTTAATTACATCAATTCAAAGAATAGCTTTTGAGTGTTAATAAATTACAACCTTTTTACCATACTCTAATGCACTCAATTTAATTGAGGGCAGGATTTCCATTCAATAAATATATGTAGCCCCAACTCATAAAAAACAAATTCATGTTTTTTTTTTCAAAACAACTCAAATGTAATTTGTTGAAGCATTGAAAATACATTTTGGTCCAAAAATAACAAAAATTACGAATTTATTCAGCATTGTCTTCTCTTCCGGGTCTGTTGTGATCGCGTTCACGACACTGCACTACATTCTCAATGGAGGGACAGAAAGCTCTCGGACTAAATCTAAAATATCTTAAACTGTGATCCGAAGATGAACGGAGGTCTTACGGGTTTGGAACGTCATGAGGGTGAGTCATTTATGACATAATTTAAAACTAACGCTTTAAATAAATTGAAGTAAAGAATCAACTGTTATTTTTGACCTTCTTAACTAAAACATGTCCTTACAAATCAGTTTAACACAATGCAATTGTTTAAATGGGAAACCTAAGATAATGTTGTTAAATGAACATGATTTTTTTTTAAATAAACTGAACAGTGTTGGAGAATCATTTTTTGAGTGTGCAATGAATCTAGAATATATGGAGATAATTTTTCTCTTTAGATCCTTTGTTCTTTCAAGGTACCCTGCCTAGACGGATCTCCACAAGAATGCGAGTGTACTTTGTGTTATTAAAAAAAATTGAGAAACAGCTATGGACAGCTTCGATCTTGAATGCAGTTATCAGTTATGGTGAATGGAGACTCCAGCATGTTTGCTTGATACGTCAGAATGAATTAATTTCATAACGAGTGTGTTATACAGCAAGTTTTTCCTGAAAAACCAACAAGGTTTGTTCTTGCGTGTCAAGCATGTACAGCTGAACTTTTGTTTATATTTGCTGATCAATGTAAATACTGAATAACTAAACAGCTCAATCCATATACTAGTCTTACAGTACAATTGAAAATATTTCATTTACAATTGAAAATATTTTTTATTTTTAAACCAAATAGCAGTTACAATTGCTGGACATGTTTTGTCCCATGTCCTAAGAATCACTGATATACATTTACACACACACACACACACACACACATACACACACACATTTCTCATTTCTCCTCCAAAAGAATAAAAAGTAACAAGCCTATGTATCATGTGGTGCACATTGTCTGTTTAAAGGTTAAAATGAAATTCAGTGGGGTCAATGCTGCCAACTTAACAATTTTGTGGCTAAATTTAGCAACTTTTTCTTTCAAAAGCACCAAGCAACAAATTTAGCATTTTTTTTTTTATTATTATTTATTTGGCAACTTTCAGCAACTTTTGATAAGTGACTCAGACAATAAAAAGCACAATTTTTCTATCCAAATTATACAAAAAGAGGAAACTAAAGATGCCTAGCAGTACACACGTGAGTTGAGTTAGCTGCTATTTGCAATTGTTGAATTTAATAATAATAATAATAATATTTAATAATTGTTCATTTATGATCCTCTTTGTTAGTAGCTTGTACCCGCGCTTGTTGGAACAGGAAAATGGAACAGATACTAGTAATTTTCCAGGACGTTATCTATTACCCATTATCCATTGTAACCATGTAACCCGAAAACATAATGCGTAATTTAAAATGCAGGTAAAAAAAAAAAACAATACGGAAAATTATCTCATATTAACATAGTAGAGTGTGCTGTTTTTACAGACTTTTCTCAGAGTGTAGCATTTTAACTGCTTAAAACACTGTTTAAAGCATAATTGTTGAAAATGTGTAGAATTTCTAGTTTACTAATGTAAACATTAAAAAATGTGTAAGTGTTCAATAATTCAGTGTATTTTAAAATAGTTATTTATATTTTAATATTATATTATGCATATTATTTTACAATGAAATCTAAATTAACATATACTATATATATAATTTGTTTTTTTGCTTAGATTTGCTGAGATTTAACGTCACAAAACGATTTAGCAACTTTTACCCTTATTATGTTTTATTTCTCCACTTTTTTTTCTTACTTCTATCTTCTTTTATTTGTTAATGTTCTCCTGAAGGTGACTGTATATTTTCAGCCTATTTTTAGAATAATAATAATAAAAAAAAGTCTAAAGTCTAAAAGATCGAAAACGTAAAATTGCTTCACCCGGAATCTGCTGTGTACAAACAGACGTCTTTAAGATGTCTGTTTTACACACATTCTAATCTAAATCCTAAACATCTCAAACTCATTTTCTAAACGCCTATTTGACATCTAATAGAACAATTCAGAGTAGACGTCACAGTTACGTCACTTGCAGCTGCGTGCGCATAGTGGTTGAAGAAAAACACTGGGAACAAGTCAAGTCAAGTCTGCTTTATTGTCAATTCTTCCACATGTACAGTACATGCATACAGAGAATCAAAATTGCGTTACTCTCAGACCCCCGGTGCATACAGATAACACTAACAGTAGAGCATAAAAATCTAGATCAAATATAAAATATAAGATATAACTATACAATAAGGGAATGTAAAAAAGACATAAAAAAATAAAGTTAAATAAAGCAGCGCAAGGCACATGGCAGATAGTGTGCAAACCAGTGAACAAACAGTGCAGATAAAAAGATTTGTAGTGCAAAAAAAAAAGATCGGGAGCGAGTTCAGCTTCCTGACAGCCTGATGGATGAAGCTGTCCTTCAGTCTGCTGGTCCTGGCCTGGAGACTCTGCAGTCTTCTCCCTGATGGCAACGAAGACTGAAGAAGCTGTAAGCCCGGGTGGGTGGGGTCACCTCTCTCGCGTGCAGAGGGAGCTTTGTGAGTGAAGAGGCGGGTTCCGTAAAATTTCCTGGAGGAGGGGAGAGGGAACGCAATGATCTTCTCAGCTGCTCTCACTTCTGGGTGCAGAGATCTTCCAACAGGGGCAGCTGCAGAGGCGCCATACCACACAGTGATGCAGCTGCGTCGGGATGCTCGATGGATTACCTCTGAAGGTGTACATGATGGGGGTGGGGCTCTGAGAAACTCTCCTCAGTTTGCAGAGGGGAAGTAGAGAGGCGGCTGTTGTGATTTCTTAGCTGGTACTGTGGTGTTGTCGGTCCAGGAGATCTCTGTGATGTGCACATCCAGGAACTTGGTGCTGCTCCTCTCTCCACGGTAGCACCGTTGATGGTCAGAGGGGCATGCTGGTGTGTGCACTCTCCTGGGAGCAAACAACCATCTCCTTGAGTCTTCTCCGCGTTCAGAGAGAGATTGTTGTCACTGCACCACCGGCCAGGCGGCTCCACCTCACTCCTGTAGTTTGTTTTCATCTCTGTTGCTAATGGGGATTCCCACCACCCAGTCGTGTCATCCATAAAACTTAATGAGAGGTTGGAGTTGAATGTGGCGTGCAGTGGAATGGAGTCAACAGAGTGAAGAAGGGGAGGGGCTCAGCAA
>NC_056580.1:7100201-7101135 GCF_018340385.1 Cyprinus carpio
CGATGGTGCCTCTGTAGAAGGTGCACATGATGGGGGGTGGGGCTCTGGCTCCTCGGTTCTGCGGAGAGTAGAGGCGGCTGCTGTGATTTCTTGGCCAGTGCTGCGGTGTTGTCGGTCAGGGGAAGGGTCCTCTGTGATGTGCACGCCCAGGAACTTGGTGCTGCTCACTCTCTCCACAGTCGCACCGTTGATGGTCAGAGGAGCATGCTGAGTGTGCACTCTCCTGAAGACAACAACAATCTCCTTCGTCTTCTCCACATTCAGAGAGAGATTGTTGTCACTGCACCACCCGGCCAGGCGGCTCACCTCACTTCTGTAGTTTGTCTCATCTCTGTTGCTAATGAGTCGTGTCATCCGCAAACTTAATGAAGAGGTTGGAGTTGAGTGACGGTGTGCAGTCGTGGGTCAACAGAGTGAAGAGGAAGGGGCTCAGCACACATCCTTGGGGGGCCCCAGAGTTCAGTGTGATGGTGCTGGATGAACAAGTGGAAGTAAGTGGGAAAAATCCATGGAATAAGAGAAAAAAAATATTTTTGTGCCTTTTGATGTCAAGATCGGAATGCAAAATTTTTTTATACTGTTGTCAAAGATTAGCCTGACTTCGTCATACTCATATTGGGCGGGGTTCGGGCTGGCACCCAGGCTAGTCAAAGATGCCATTTGAAGCTAAATGCAGACGTTTAAATGAGCATATTATGAATGAAAACTGCTATGATTACATCATGAACATTTACTTAATCTCACAATTCTGACTTTTTTTTCTCGCAAATGCAAGTTTATATATCCTAACTGACTTTATAACTCGACCTAATTTAAAAATAGTTAGTGTCAATTCTGAGGGAAAAAAAGGCAGAAGAGCGAAGGGGAAAAGAGAGAATGATGAGTTGTTTTTCCTTATTAGAATCGATATATAATCTCGGAACTGCGAGAATAA
>NC_056580.1:7101228-7103660 GCF_018340385.1 Cyprinus carpio
GGCTCTGCCCACAAAAAAAAATCATCCCTGTTTCGGATCTGTAATACTATCCCACTATCTTACGTCAATTTCGTTGAATAACAGTGCTTATCGCTGGGTGACAAGCTCTTGTAATATGCGGAGAACATTTTGAAAATTACATCTAATCTATATAATCTGTTATCTTTTTAAACCTAACTATTTTGTACCGGGGTTACACCAAATTCTGTGACCATCGTATTCTGTGACCCTAGTTTGGCTTGAACTCAGTGTTAGAGTCCCATTCCTTTACAATTGTTGTTTCAAAGCTAGTCGAGATACTTTTACACAAAACACTTTGTTTTAGCAGACACTTTTTTATCCAAAGCGACTTACAGTGCATTCAGGCTAACATGTGTTCCATGGGAATTGAACCCACAACCTTTTGCGCTTCTAACGCAATGCTCTACCACTGAGCCACAGGTGAACTGTAAAGACTGACAATGCTTGTAGTATAATTCCCTTTTCTTCATTATTTTTATTGTATCGGTTTTAAAAGTTATTGTGTTGACTGCATGCATAAGTAGGCGATTGTTTTGTCACAAGCTTCCGAGACGGGAAATGCCAAAACAACAAACAAAACAGCGCTGACTTTAAACACTATCATAGCCTTACAAAATAAAAATGAACAAAAATACAGGCATCTTCCTTGTTTTCCTGACTGTTCCAAAACAGGAGAAAAAAAATTACTTCTTAAAAACAAAACATCTCATGCATGGTACATCTTTCTTCAGAGGATATACACACAGTATATGTATCACAGCTAGCTATATGTTTTACTGTATCTCAGATATTCACCCTGAATATCTTGGAATCATTATTAACTTTGTTGTTACAGATTCAGTGTGACATATGTGACCGGAGGTACCACATGCAACGTGTACAAGAGCCTAACCCCATGATGCCCTATAGCTGTGCAGCGTGTCAATCCCCTGCCTTTACATTATTAGTGTTTAAGTTTTTGCTTAGTTAAAGGTACTGTTAACCTGATATTACCTCACATTGTTTGAAAAATAAAGCATTTAATTGCAAATTAAAGCATTGGATGTATTCATATATGTAGAGTATGTATATAGATTAAACATATAATGTTTGTAAATTTATTTTACATTTGTGGTATAACCACAAAAAAAAATTGGTACATGGAAGGACAGATAAGTTTACCTGAAATGCTTTGATTGCTGTGTCAGGAATTTACCTGTCGGGAAATACTGTACATAACAATGGGGTCACATATTCTGATGACCCCTATAAAAACATTAGTAGCCTGTTTTTGTGACATTGGCTTCATGAACATTGTTTGCACACAAAATGCAAAGATAGGCTACTCTGCAAACAACAGAATTGTGTTCATTCTCATGAAATTTTCAATTGGTTTAATAAGTCTGTTGAATAACGAACATTTCTAAACAAACATTTCACACAGTCACTTTAATTTTTATTTATTTAAGAAGCAGTTAAGAATTTGAACAAACATATTCAAAAAACATTCAAGAGTATCTACATTAGCTTACATAACACTTAAGGCATAAGCAGAGGATTTTTTTAAATTAAATAAGTAAAAAGTAGATTTTTATCCATTTAAAAGTATTAGAAAATGAACAAATAAATCCAAATCATTTTACGTAACAGCTGTACTGTTCATATTAGACCAAGCTTCTTTCCTGGATAGGCTATACCATAGAGGAGGTTGCACATTAAATTGAATATAGACTGTACTTATAGACGCGCTCATTTAATGTGCACGTGCGCCATGAAACTGTACGCTGTTTGAAATTCTGTTGTGTGATCGAGTTCAAGCCAAACAGTGACAAAAGCGCCTACTAGGGTCACAGAATTTGGTATAACACCGTTTCCGTGCAATTCTCTGTCCGTAAAGGCTATCTCTCTTGGATTTTCTGCAACCATGATGCATGCGCATCCCGAATGTTTACAAACTTATAATTGGTCTATTGGAAACGATCGTATTGCAGATAAACAAACACTCTGAAAATGCGTCATTCGTAGGCTACTCACCTGATATTCTGGCGCAGATGACGGACGACAAAAATAGAATAAACAACATCACCGTTTCCTTTTTCCAAAGAGAGGAACGGAGCACGTCGAGTTTAAGCATTTCACCAAAGGCGAAGCTTGATGATGCTATGAAGCAGGTGACGATGGGATTAAAGCTCCAGTATGTGACTTTTGTAATTGACCACAAGAGGGCGCATTTCCAACAATAACAAAGGCGAAGCTTGATGACGCTATGAAGCAGGTGACGATGGGAGATGTCGTTTTTAATGCGTTTTCACCATAGCAATGTATCTAAATTGGATAAATGAATCATGATCACGGATGAGGTAATTTATTCGTTTTTGTATTACCTGTATATATGATCGTATTATTTTATGTCATCATAATTAATGAACTGC
>NC_056580.1:7105260-7105327 GCF_018340385.1 Cyprinus carpio
TTCATATTGAAATGTAAGTATTTGTGTTTTCATTTACTCAGATACCTAGCGAAAGTGTTTAAAGGCA
>NC_056580.1:7105380-7106077 GCF_018340385.1 Cyprinus carpio
GTAGTGCAGTCATGCAAGAGATGTCTACAAATGTTTTAACCAAACTTTAGCACTTCAGTATTTGTCAGTATATGTCCTGCTGTGTCATATTTTCTAATGTTAAGATTGCAAACCTGTCTTTTTTCATAAGTGTTTCCATTTTCTTTTGTTTTAATACTATTCTGGAGAAAGTGAGCATGTGTTTTTGTTGTTAACAGGCATGGTTTATTTGTGAAGTGTCCTGAGACAGGTGAGGGAGCGAGTGGACAGGGAGGACATCAAACTCAGACAAATACATTCTTCATTAGCCAAGAGAAAACAGTGGGGAAAAAATGAGTACATTACAGTTTTTGCAATATAGTTTTTAAATGTCATATTGTCAATGAAACAACCTAATTTTGAACTTTGCCGTAATGTCGGAATACTTCGACCACCGCGATACATACATCGAGCGTCAAGGCACAAGTTTATCCATGACGCGTCAGACTGCTTCTCTGTGCCGGTATTTCAACGTAAAACCAACAGACTTCGGTGCAGTGGAGTGGATGTTAACAATCTGTTAGCGCTTAAACGCGTGGAGCTTTCTCCGTCACTCCCTATGCCACCGTGCCTAGTGAAATCGGCCCTTTTTAATGCACGCTCTGTTAACAATAAGGCACTGTTGTTGTCAGATATTATCATCGAAAACAAACTGGACTTGGTCTGTTTGACGGAAACG
>NC_056580.1:7108669-7112019 GCF_018340385.1 Cyprinus carpio
AATAAAATAATGTACTTTCTGTACATTTTTGATGCAAGTTAAAAATGAAATGCATAAATTGTATACATTATTCATTTTTTTGTAATTTATTTGTAAATAAGCCTTAATAAAATAATGTACTTTCTGTACATTTTGTATTATTGTTTTGCATATTCACATGGGTAAATAAAAGAAAAGTGCTTATGTACATTATTTTTTTTTTATAATTTTTTTCACAAAACATTCTTTTATATGTTTATTTGTTTGTCCTGTAAATACTTTTTTACACATTAAAACAAATTGTTCTATACATAATAGAAAGTACTTTTTACAACCATTTACAACATAGCTTAGGTTTAACATCAGAAAAACAGCATCAGTTTTGAGCCCGGCCCTGCCGCCATGTGTTCTGGGGTCTTCAGGAGGTGAATCTCTTGGTGAATGGCCAGCACCTTCGACTCGGAGGACAATGCGATGACAGTGGAACGAGGGACATGTCAAACAGTCTGGAGACCTTCTGTATGATGTACTGCTGGCAGACAGAAGAGAAACACCAGGGTCTGGATCGTGGTACACCATCACTGTTGACGTTCACTTAACATTAAGCTGTACTATGCTCTATTTTTTTTAAATACAGTTTTATTCTTAAGTAAAACACCCTTAATAACCACCACTGATTTAGAGAACGAAGGAAAAGAGAAATTGTTTAGAGCTATGACAACGTAATTAGTACAAGAAATATTGACATACTTTAGTAAACTACTGTTAATAACCACCAATACCATATTGGGAAAAAACACTACTCATATTTAAAACTTTAGCTGAAGGGATAGTTCACCCAAAAATATAAATTACAAACCTGGAGCAACTGAAGGGTGAGTAAATGATTACACAATTTTCATTTTTGGCTGAACCATCCTTTAAGTAAAAGTATTATCTTGCATACTCTAATATACTTAAGGTATTGAGAGTAAAAGTAAAGGTATGTGCAGTATTGTCTTGAAGGGCAAAACTAGCTCTATAAACCAAAATCATTTTTTGAACCATCATCATGGATCTCTTGCTATAATACAATACTCCCACCTTGTGGGCTGTTTATGGACGCTCGTTTCCGCTACTAAATAAAGAAATAATTAATTAATAAAGAAATAGCAACTTTTTATCTCAGTTATAAAATGTATATCTCACATTGTCTATATATCGCAATTCTGAGAAAAAAGTCAGAATGAATGGTAAGATAAAAGCTGCGAATTAGGCCTACTTTTCTTTAAAATACATAAATAATTAAATAAATAAAAACCATTGTTTTTCATTGTCTAAATATATAATAAATAAATTCAGACGAAAAGTTTGTAATTTTCTGCCTTTATTGAACATTACACTGCATTTGGTCTATTTTGCAATATGATTCAATTAGAATACAGCGCTATACACACATGCGTGCTGGAGACCTTTAACCACACAAGGCTGCATCCAGATTTATTTAATAATCCATGAAGCACTTCATCCAGTAGCTTTTCTCTCGGTGACAACAAAAGCAGACTTTTATTATGTTGTTAGCAGTTAGTAGAGTAGGCGGGGAGGAGCTGAGTAAATTTATTCTGACGTCACACACCAGCATTTCGACTAGGAGCAATTGCAATTCAGATATCTTAAACTATAATTGTGACTAGTCGAAATTGAATAACAGATATCTCTAATTACATTTGCGGATGTATGACGCGTCTATTGAAGATATCTATAAAGTAATTACAGATATCTTAAATGGAGTTTTGACTAGTCAAATCATATTTAATGATATCTCTAATCCGATTTATTTCCTAGTGCAATTATAATTGCAGATATCTCTTATTGTCATTGTGACTAGTCAAATTATAATTATGACTCATCAAAATACAATTGTTCCTATCTTAAATTATATTTATGGATAGTCAAACCGAAATTTTAAATGCTAAAACGGCTTGCCATAGGGGTAGGCGCCCAACAATATTTTCCAAGAGTCTTTCCAAAACATAATCCAAAAGCAATTGCTAAAGGGAAATAAAATGGCTTGTTAAGTACCTCAGTATTGCTGGCCAGATAAATTAAAGTAAAATTACATCCTACAATGAACAAACACGGCACGAACACACTTTTAAATAATGATTATTTTAAACGCACTTAATATAGGCCTAATCAACTCACCGCTCGGTCCATTTCGACCAATCACGTTTTATGAAGCCTCTCGTCGCTTTGGTGCTTGTCAAGACGCGCTTGCACCTCCTGCTGGTGAAGACGATTTACAGCAGATGAAATTATGCTCGGTAATCTACTGATTTTCCTGCTGGTCCCGGATGTGAAACGTTAAAAGTAAAAATATTTTCTTTCTTTTTTTTTGTCTCAAGATGCACATCAGTTTTGTGTTTTAATCCAAGGCACGTTTATAAAAGTTACTTAAATGTCCTAATTGAACTATAACCCAACCTGTCCTAATCAAAACCCTGTCTGTAACCGACATAATATAACATATTTGTAATTTTGCTGTAAAAACACATTTGTGCATAACAGGGGAGCCTCATTAAGACATCTCAAAAGTGGATTTACATAAACCATATATACATCTTAAAGACGATTACTAAATGTCTATTTAACATCTGACAGGATAGTCTTTGATAAGTATTGCAGATGAGCATATCCAAAATACATGAAACAGGCATCTGAGTGATGTATGTGTGCTATTGTGTAGGATTCACTGTCAACACTGCTTTAGATGAATTAAGTCATGTAAACAAACAAATCTACATAAAGTAACTAAACATAAGTTATCATTTTTTTGTCCATTTGTAATATTGATAATTTAGGAACATTTGTGTTGAATAAAAAGCAAGTAACATCAGCATCTAACTCAACCTGTAAATGCAGTATTGAGCAGATAAATCACAGAGGAGACTGACTCTTGTCTGAATGTTAAAGGTACAGATGAGACACACGTGTGTTTATCCAGTGCTGAGTGACTGATGAAGGAATGCTGCCATCACAAGCTTTGAGTGAGTACACTACAGTCATCAATAAAACATATTTTAAATATTACGTTTATTTTTATTGTTGTAATTTTAAACAACTATTTAAGCACTTTTCTTACTCTTGATTTCTGTGAATATGCTGCAGATCTTTTGTGATGGAGCAGGACCTGCAAGGAAAGGAAGGACCTGCAGGAAAGGTGACATTTGTATTTTTGTGGGATCTGAATGTCTGTGTTTGAGATGGAGGAGTCCTGGCAGCATCCTGGAAATGGTCGAGAAGACACAGATGAGACGCTCCATCTCTCAGCTCTTACTGTCTCATCAGGACCAGATGCTGCTGTGGTCTCTTCATCCTCAGTGACCCCAGAG
>NC_056580.1:7112146-7124076 GCF_018340385.1 Cyprinus carpio
GTCATGAAGCTTTTATCTTAAGTGATTTACAGTGCTCTTATTATGAGACCTACAATCCCTATAGATCAACCTGGAGAATAGAGCCTTATAATAAATTATAATATAATAAAAGCTACAACAAAAAAATGTGGAACCGTGCAAACATAAGAGGAAATGAAATTAAATTTGGCAAGAAATTTATTAAAAAAGCTGACAACATAGATTGTAAAATGTTTTAACCTGTGTAAATGTTTAACAGGTAGTCATGCTCATGGAGAGCAGGCACACGAATGTTTGGAGCAGACACACCAGCAGCCAGATTGTCCCGCACGTGTTCCCCTGCTCTTGCTTCAAGGTTGTGTGGTTCAGAGAGCGGTCGTCATGGTCTTCCTCATCCTCTTGCTCAACGATGTCCCCATTGAGAATAATGAGAATGTGAAGCACAACTGTGTTGAGATGGCAGTAGGATGTGGGTTCACCATCTGTAAATACATGATTGTTAGAACAATACGTTTGAATGAAGCTTTGTTTCATCTGTTGTTGACTTGTATATTTATGTATTTATTCTGATGTTTACTTTTAATCATTCCTTTACTCATTTATTCATGTTTCTTATTGTTGTCAGTAAATAAAAAATGTTGTCAATAATAAAAAAATTTTTTTTTTTATTAATTTATGTATTAATTGCCTGACTGAAAATGTATGTATTCACATCGACTGCATTTGTTCAATTAGTGTATATTCATGTATAGATAAATTAAATTTTGCTTGTTTTACTAAAATGTAATTTAAAAAAAAAGTAATATAATTATTGGTTGGCATTTATCATTATTATTGCATGTAAGTGTTGGGGTGAGCAAATGATGCAATTCATTCTGGGGTAATCTTAATTTTTAAGTAGTAATACTTACGTTTTTAGAGTATAGAATCAACAGTCTTCTCCAAAGGCAAGATCTTCTAGCAAGCTGATCAACGTTTCCTTTGTGCAGATATTACAAATATTGCAAATGCTGAGGGAAGCCATACTAGATTGTTGAGTTAGTGATGCTATGAGGTGTTAGTGCACCTGTCCCTCTTTTTTATTATTATTGCTGAACTTATAATTACATAAAAGAAAAGGGTAAGATGGTTGTATCTAACAATGAACAATCATAATAAAACAGTAAACAAAAATGTAATGTGTTCATGGGATAATATACACAGAAAAAAACAGTGACAAGGTTAAATATCTTTGAATAATTTATCAAGATGCTTTTTTAGAAGCCTGAGGGATGAAATTAGCATTAAATTCAACAAGAAAAAGAGAAAACAAAGGAGATTCAAGTTTACTTTTGCTTGTGGATGAAACATTTTGCCCATAAAATTATTAACAAAATATTCCAGAGAAGACGATTTTGGGTTTTCATAATAAAAAAAGTAAAAATGCTTTAAGGCTAAAACTTGATCACATTAGTGGAGTTAAAAATATAAGAACTTAAATCAACCCAACATGTATTGGAAATATTACAACCACAAAATAAAAAGTCAGCTGTTTCTTCAACAAGACCACAAAATGGGCAAGTTTCATCAGTTTTAAGATACTTACAATTAGATTAATTAAACCTGTCACTCATATCTTTTAAGTTGTTGTGCTTGTTTTAACATCGTAGGCCACATGATAATGACAACATAGTGGATGATATCCAAATCGCATTAATACTTCACGCATTCCAGCTGTAGAGTTTGTACTCTTTTAGCGCTCGTTAAGTTAGTACTAATTGAAATTTAGTGCCTACTTAGAGAGTATGCGGTTTCGATATAATTAGAATATAATCAAAAAGTTGATTTATTTCACTAATTACATTCAAAAAGTGAAACTTGTATATTATATTCATTCATTACACACAGACTGATATATTTCAAATGTTTATTTCTTTTCATTTTGATGATTATAACTAAGGAAAATCCCAAATTCAGTATCTCAGAAAATCAGAATATAACTTAAGACCAATACAAAGAAAGGATTTTTAGAAATCTTGGCCAACTGAAAAGTATGAACATGAAAAGTATGAGCATGTCCAGCACTCAATACTTAGTTGGGCTCCTTTTGCCTGAATTACTACAGCAATGCGGCGTGGCATGGAGTCGATCAGTCTGTGGCACTGCTCAGGTGTTATGAGAGCCCAGGTTGCTCTGATAGTGGCCTTCAGCTCTTCTGCATTGTTGGGTCTGGCATATTGCATCTTCCTCTTCCCAGTACCCCATAGATTTTCCATAGGGTTCAGGTCAGGTGAGTGTGCTGTCCAATTAAGAACAGGGATACCATGGTCCTTAAACCAGGTACTGGTAGCTTTGGCACTGTGTGCAGGTGCCAAGTCCTGTTGGAAAATGAAATCTGCATCTCCATAAAGTTGGTCAGCAGCAGGAAGCATGAGGTGCTCTAAAACTTCCTGGTATACGGCTGCGTTGACCTTGGTTACCTCAAGAAAACACAGTGGACCAACACCAGCAGATGAGCATGGCACTTACAAACCATCACTGACTGTGTGAAACTTTACACTGGACCTCAAGCTTAGCGTGGGTTGTGTGCCTCCTCCTCTATTCTCCCAGACTCTGGGACCCCTGATTTCCTGAAAGAGGAAGTACTTTAAAATTGCACTTTCATCAGAGAACATAACTTTGGACCCACTCAGCAACAGTCCAGTCCTTTTGAAGCGAGGCGATTCTCCACTTTGTCTGTTGTTCAAGAGTGGCTGCAGTCCACTCTTTGTGAATCTCCCATTTTTGGTGGGTTTTGTTTTCCACTGTCCTCTCCAGGAGATTAGCGGTTATCCCTGGCCCAGCGTACACTTTTTTTCTACCATCTTTTTCCTTTCTTAAGCTTCTTTATTAATGTGCTTGGACACGGGGAAGCTAGCATGAACAACCAAGCCTCTTTTACGCAGCCGACCTTTTTGTGTCTTGCCTCTTTTTTTATCTCATTAATGTCAATGGTTGTCTTTTGGACAACTGTCAAGTGCTAGAGTGTTCCCCATGATTGTGTAGCCTGCAGAACTAAGCTACGAGAGAGACCAGAATTAAGGCCTTTACGGGGGGGTTTGACTTGATTAGCTGATTGCAGTGTGGCGCAGGTGTCTTCTTGAAGCTAGAGAGACGCTTTCACCAATATTCTAATTTTCTGAGATACTAGATTAAGCATTTTTGCCTAGTTGTCAGTTATAATCATCAAGGTAAAGAAATAAACATTTGAAATATAATATCAGTCTGTGTGTAATGAGTCAAATATAATATACAAGTTTTTACTTTTTGAATGGAATTAATTAAATAAATCAACTTTTTGTTGATATTCTGATTATATGACTACTTTTTGCACTGTTGAATTTGAACTACTGAATTGATGGGAAGCCCAATTTGTAAAAAAGCAAGAAATTCGTGAATGAAAACTTGCCTATTGAATATTCTAAGGGTTGTATTTTTAAACAGATAGAATATTTTGGAAGTGAAATCTGAATGAAGGTGAATATAGATTCTTGAATTTTTGATTATGAAAATCTGTTTTGAAATGTTTTTGAGTGAAATATTGATAGCTTAAGTATACAACCATGTTGAATTTCAGCCCATAATAATGCGGGGCTTAAAAATTCTAGTAAGTAGTACTGTACAACTACAGTTATTAATGCATTGCATATTTTTCAAGTATTGGCAATTCAACAAAGCTTTTAATTCAAAAACATTTGGCATTAATTTACTAACATAGGATTAAAGTCCAAAACCTTACATGAAATAACCTAAAAAATCAATTGGGGCTTAAGTAGTTCAATGAATGACAAATTAAGTTCACAAAATCTCACTAATTTATGCACGTTTAATTTTAAGCAGCTCTTAATGTCAATCATGGAACAAATCGATCCACCATGGCAAACAGCGAAAATATCTGTGCTGTTCATAGAACGACACGTTATTGCATAACTTGACATCTCACAGTTCTTCATCTGTAATGTCAGAAAGTCATGCAAACACCGCCATTTTAATATCAAAATTAGGCGAAGACACACGAGAACAACAGCTCTTTGCGATGCATCACCACGCTAAACAGACAGCGCGCAATAGAACAGCGCAATAATTCTGAGTAAAATACACATTTTGCTAAAATATTAGTGGTTGGACATTAAATGTGTCTTTTGTAGAATTTTAAACCTGCATATTATGATAGCATAACTGTAAAGGGACTATTGTAATGGGTAAATACAATATACTTATCTATGCTGAAGACCAAGCGGTTGCCGTGGTAACGAACAACTACGCTTTGTGCTAGCGAGATGAGATCTGCAGTTTAAACACTGTGGTCTTATGCATGTGACACAAAAAACACACATCAAAAAAAAAAAAAAAAACATAAATGATCATCTATTCATTAAGTTTATATGTGTAATGGCTTTAATTTCTTCATAAAATGTGTGTGATTTTTGTTGGAATATATCTGAACTATCATTGTCTGGCAGAGTAACTTGGTAAGTGCTACAAATTAACAAAACACAACATGCAGATAATTTATATGGAATCGTTATTTAATGACAGATTAAGCATTATACACTTTAGATTACAGAACAAAGCAATGTTTGTGCTGTTTTTGCATGGCTTTGACCAACAGATGTCACTAGCGTGCCGTCACTCTTACATTGCGCATGCGTCAATTAAGTCTGTTTTTTTAGTGTGTGTGTGGATAAAGTCATTATTTCGAGAAAGTTTCTAATTAATATGAGAAACTAAGTCATTATTATAAGAAACTAAGTCATTATTATGAGAAAATGTATCATTATTATGAGAAACTAAGTCATTATTACAAGAAACAGTCATTATTATGAGAAAGTTTCTCATTATCATGAGAAAGTTTCTCATTATTCTAAGAAAATAAGTCATTATCTCAAGAAAGTTTGTCATTATTTCGAGAACATTTCTTGTAATAATGAGAAACATCTCGGTTACGTATGTAACCATGGTTCCCTGAATAGGAAATGAGATGCTGTGGTGACGTCACCGTATGGAACACCCTTTGATGTGATGTATGTCTGAAGCCCTGTGCCATCCCGCCAATCCTATCGCCTTACGCATACGTAAGCATTGTATACCTGCATGCCGCATGCTATTTCGCTCAGATTTCATGAACTAAGGGAACGCTATTAAAGGTACAGAACGGCCTGAACTGCGGCATCTCATTCCCTATTCAGGGAACTGTGGTTACATAAGTAACCGAGATGTTCCCTTTCATACAGTATGTCACTTCAATGCTGCGGTGACGTCACCGTATGGGAACGCTATACCATCACGCCTGACATACCTGAGATAGCTGGGATCCGAGGAAAGCATCTGCTCACTTGGAAAGAACCCAAGAGCCAGGGGCCATCCTCACACCCAGGCTGTAGACATCGTTGCATTTGTGACAAGCAACCTTTATTTTTTTTACTCCCAACGATGACCAGCTGGTCAGTAACTGTCACGCCACGGGCTGTACGATCAACATAGAGATTTCAGCGCCCTCACAGGACAAAGGCTTAGATCTTCTGACCCCGCCTTCCGTGGCGGAAAGCGCTTTCACATGAACCCTGCATGAAAAGGGTACGAGTTATTTTTATGACCCAGGGGATGACGGCCCACTGGTGTCGCTGTACTATGTATGCGTGAAGTTAGCTTGTTAATCCCCCACTCTCTGAGGGGATGCAACGTATTACTTTAGATTTGAGTGGCAAGTGGCTTAACTATGTTACTCCCCTCTGATCCAAAAACGCAAAGCTCTTGAAACCCTGAAGAAACTCCCAGTTACTGTCTATGTAAACAGGGCAGTAAGCTGGATCCATATCACGGTAGTAAACAGTTTCCATTTGAAGGCATATAAACGTCTCATAGAAAGTCTATAGGAAACCCCCCCCCCACCCCCCCCCCCCCCCCCCTCTCTATGAATTAATTAAGTCTCGGTACGCCTCCGCTGAAAGACGGGACATTATTACTCACCCCGCTCAGAGACCATGCCCACAGTTTCCATAAATCTGGCCGTGGGTACCAGATCATTCCCTGTGCTCGTGACAAGCAAGTCATGATGAGGGGAATCTCCACGAGAGGCCCGCCTTAAAGAATGATCAGTTCCGCAAACCATGGCTGAGTGGGCCACCACGGAGCTACCAACGGTAGTCATTCCACTCTGTACGACCATAGCACTGCTGGAATTAGCCGAATTGGAAGAAAAGCATACAAACTGGTTCTGGGCCATTCGTGGGCTAGAGCGTACAGTCCCAGTGGCGATTGGGGGGGATAGGGAGAACCATAGCAGGCAATGCATAGTCATGCTCGACGCAAATAAGTCCACTTCCGCTTCTCCAAACACTCGCCATATATAGCTCACTGTTTGGGGGTGCAACTTCCGTTCCCCTTCCTCCAGGCTCGAGAGAATATCCACTCCGAAGTTCAGATGTCCAGGGACATAAACCGTTCAGATCGACAGAAACCTGTTCTGAGACCATAGAAGGAAATTCCTCGCCAGCCTGCATAGGGGACGAGAGCGTAATCCTCCTTGGTGATTCAAATACGACACAACCGTTGTGCTGTCCGTTCTGATTAACACATGACGGCCGTTCAGCAGTCTTGAAAAATGTTGGAGAGCTAGAAAGACCCCTAGCAGCTCCAATCTGTTTATGTGAAGTAAGCCTAGACAGTGCTTTGAAGTGGCAAAGGCATGACTTAAAAGACTGGAGACAATCGTGCCCCAAAAAGGTTATCCATTGGGAAGGGATTAAAACACTCTTTTGGATATTTGTGAGTAAGCCCAGGCTGCTTAAATCTCTGTGAGAGCGTGCTTGAGTCTGTGATTGCTCTAATACCAATTGTCCAGGTAATTTAGCACACGAACGCCCTGGAGCCGCAACGGGACCAGAACTGCATCCATGCATTTCGTGATAAGGTTCGTGGAGACAGGGCTAATCCAAAAGGAAGAACACGGTACTGATACGCTTTGCCCTCTAAAGCGAATCTAAGGAACTTCCCATGTCTCTTGATGATCTGAATATGAAAGTATGCATTCTTCAGATCGATCGTGACAAACCAGTCATTTGGTTGAATCTGAGACAGAATAGATTTCACCATCAACATCTTGAATTTGCTTGTTCTGAGTTTGCTAAGATTCAAACGGCGTAAATCTAATATTGGCCGTAAACCACTATCTTTTTTTGGGGGGGGCACACACAACAAAATATCAGCTGTAAAATCCTGACTCAGTCGGAGAGGTGTGTACTTCTTCTATAGCCCCTTTTCTCAGCAGAGATGACACCTCTTGTCGCAGCACTGCGGTTTCTTTTGAACTCACGATCATGGGAAAAGGAGGCGGGCCTTTTCAAAACTGAATGGTGTATCCATAACAAATTGTGCATAGTACTCATTGCGGGGTGTCGGGCAAGCATTCCACAAAATGCTCGAAATTGCTTGTTTAGGCAGTATTTATTCCAAAAGCATGCACATTGGGCCCCGCTGCTAGCAACGAAGCGACAGCTTTGTGGGCCATCATAAACGGGCCATCTTTGCCAGACCCTAGGGCTGTCCCTTGAACCTTGAAAGCTGAATTGGCTGAACGTGCGCCAGGGTGCGGAGGGGTTGGGGTCGGCAGACCCGGTCGGTGGGTGGCTCACTTCACAATGCCACGCTCGACGGCGCACATTGCTGCGGTGCGACAGTCATGTTTTGAGCCTGGGGAAGTGAAGTGAGATGTTTGGTTTATGCGCTATTAACGGTCCAATCAGGGCTCTTGTAGGCGAGGGCACTACGTCCCCGACGAACATGCAGGAAAGATAGGGAACACTGCTGTTAGGAGCCTGAGGACGAGAGTTTTTGTCGTCCATGCTCAGGTCCAGTCTTTTCCAATGTTATATCGGTGAGTTTGAGCCCAAAGGGGTGCTGCCTCTGCAAGCACCCATCACCATCGATTGCCATCGAACAGGCTTGACTCTTAGGGCAGTGTGCTTGGTGGGCACATAGCGCAAGTCCGTTGCTCCGCAGTTAGTTACTTTACCAAAGCCTCCAGCGTGATGCCTTACCACCTCCCCCTTCCCCAATCGGAAAAAAAAAGGCACCTTTCCAAATGGTCTGCTGTGTGAGCATGAAGCACCGCGATCGAGTGTGAGCTTGGCCGCACGCCTGACATGAAGACCACATATGATTTTCGAAGCGAGCATCCGACGGGACTAACACAGCTTTGAGGGAGGAGGAGGGATGATGAGCCCTCCAAGCCCGAATCAGTGCAAGATAGATCGTTTCGGCTCAAAAGTCTCTTCCACCGGCTGCATCGTTGCATTAGACATGGCGCGCCATGTCAACGATTGGATGCCAAAATCTGACGACTGTGGCGTTTGTGATGCGTGCTGAATACGGCTGCTCCAAGCGACCTCAAATCCTCCTGGTGCGAGGTCCGGGGAAGAAAGGGAGAGGGACTTACGGGGGGCCTGAGCAGGGTGCACGACCAGTAGGAAAACGTTTTTTTTATCCCAGCTTAGATTGTAGATTCCTGGGCCCATTGTCCGCTTCCCAATCCAGCCCCAGCTTTATCCATCGCATGACGGGTGGACCACATCCAACAGTTAAGCTGTAGGAAGGGAGATGTCTCTGTCCGCCAGTAGGGAGAGATCGCGTAGTGTCGGCCAGTAAATCCATCGAGTCCAAAACCACGGTGGACAAAACGTCGTCGTCATATAGCCCGCAGCCGAAGGAAATTGCATTGCAGGCCTCCGGGGTGGGAGGCATGCACCCTATGACAGTCTCTACATAGATGTTAGTGTCTTCCATCAAATCGGCATCAGAATTGAATTCTTGTCAGCTGTTTGTTACTGGTGAGCGAGACAATGTGTCAGCTGTTGACAACGTTTTGCCTGATGTATGTGTGATGGTGTAATTGTACTGAATCAATCTCATGCGGAACCTCTGAATTCTCGGAGGAAGCTCTGCTAGCTCGTGCACACCCAGTAGGCTCACCAGAGGTTTGTGGTCTGTCTCCAGATGGAAATGATGTCCTATGTGGAAGTCTTTGAACCTTTCACATTCCCAGGTCTGGCCCAAAGCCTCCTTTTCCACCTGGGCATGCCTTTGCTCTGTGGGGGTAAGTGAACGTGACGCATATGCCACTGGCTTCCACTGCTCCTCCTCTTTCTGCAGAAGAACCGCACCAAGGCCATATGATGATGCATTAGCGGATGGTTTCAGTTCTTTGTTTGGGTTATACAAAGCTAGTACAGGTGGGGATGAAAGCTCACGTTTAGGTGCACAAAAAGCCCCCTGCTGTGCTCTTCCCCAACACCAGTGGTTTCTGTTTGAGAGAAGGTCCCTCAATGGCCTGTCCTTTTCAGCAAGGCATAGTATGAATTTACATAATTGGTTTACCATACTGAGGAAGCTGCGGACTTCACTGATTTACTTTCATCTCCAGCACTGCTCTTGTCTTGTCAGGATCTGGCCTCACTCCGCTTTCTGAAATAATATGACCCAGAAACTTGACCTCTCATCTGCCCAACTCACACTTCTCCAAGTTCAGTATGATGCCAGCTTTTTCAATCCTAGCCAGCACAGTGTGTAGTGTCTCATCATGCTGAGGCTGATACTCACCCCAGATGAGCACATCGTCCATGTGGCACACTACCCCAGACAGTCCTTCTATGACCATTGACATGAGTCTCTGAAAATGTTCTGGTGCTGACGCAATGCCGAACGGCAGCCTATTGAAAAAAAATCTTCCAAATGGGGTTATGAATGTTGTGTATTTGGCTGATTGGTCCGACAGTGAAATCTGCCAAAACCCCATGTTTGTGTCCAATTTACTGAAGACCTTGGTCCCCCCCCGCAGGCCGAGCATCTGCGCTACAGAAGGCAAAATGTACTTTTCCCTACATACAGCCTCATTTAATTTAGTGAGGCCAACGCAGATACGCACGGTCCCGTTCTTCTTGGGTACAGGTACCATTCCTGAACATCAGTCAGTCGGCTCCTCAACCTTTGTTATGACTCCCAGCTGCTCCATGCACTCGAATTCCTCTTTAACTTTAGTCAGCAAAGGAAGTGGAACTCTCCTAGGGGTTGCCAGGGAGAATGGAGTCACATTTGGTTTGAGCTTGATTGTGTAGGGCTGACGTACCATACCTAGGCCTTGACACACCTTTGGGTAAATTATTTTGAGCATGTCTGCATCCACACTGTTGAGCCGACCTACCAAATTGTGCTTTATAATTGCTGGCCGACCTAGAAGTGGTGTGTGTAGATCTTTAACCACATACACATTCTCTTGCACAGTAAGCTCAACTTTGCTAAGTGACTCATGGGACATCCCCATTACAGAAAGTGGAGTCCCGCCTGGCCCCAGCAGTGGCTTATCTGCATTTTTCAGAGTGAATTTCCCTTTTGTTATCTCTCTGAATGTAATCTCTGGGATGACTGTGACATCTGCACCTGTGTCAATTTTAAATTTCACTTTTTGGTGTCTCATGAACAGCTCCACAGCCTACGCATCCTGATCCTCTCTACTGTGCCTAAAAACCAGGGCTCTGATGGTTTGTTGCACATAGATTTGGCTGGAGTTGTTGCTGCTGAACGTTGAACGCTCAACTGCCGCCAACTTTTTTTTTTTTAGTTCTCACTCACCTCCCTTCACTTTTGTGCATCTATTTTCGTTTTACTTCTGACACCATGTCAGAAACTATTACGAGAATCTAAGTTGATATTACGAGAAATTTTCTCATTATTACGAGAAACTAAGTCATTATTATGAGAAGTCATTATTACGAGAAAGTTTCTCAATATAACAAGATACTAAGTCATAATTATGAGAAAGTTTCTCATTGTTATGACTTACAGAATCATATTTTTCTCAACTGTGGCAGAAGCGGGCTTCCATAGGTTTGAGATTGTAAAAAGCAAGTAAATATATCCCCATTGCTTTATGATGTCATATTGCTTTGACTCACATTCATGATCTAGCACCCCCTCAGCATAATAATAATAATAATATCATTTGGTCATATTTACTTTTAATTGCCCAGCTCTCCCTTTCAATGATCTAGCACCCCCTCAAAATTTCTGGCGCCACCCCGCGGCCGCCCCTGACTGCAAACAACAAATAATTAGTATTTTCTAAATAAGTATTGACAACATTAACAAAAAATATATAACATCCCAAAATATTTAAAATATCCTAAAAGTCTAAAAAATAACTTTCAAAAAAAATAGTTTCACCATGCACACCAGTAGATTGTGCTAAATGAGCTATTACCCACCTTATTCCACAACGCCCTTAATACAAGTAAAGTATTGAAGATAACCACACTAGAGACAGACTTCATTTACACCCTGGCTGCTCACACCTTTCACAACAAAGGAATAAAATGGCACAATATAGGAATTAAAATAATATTTAGTATAGAATTTGTGGATGGATAAATTTGCATTTATTTGTACAAATGTAGATAATGTAAACATGTAAATACCTGCACTGCAGTAATGTAAACATGCAAATATAAATGACTGTTACCTGCACTGCAGTAAAGTAAACATGCAAATATAAATGACTTTGATACCTGCACTGCAATAATCTAAACATGCAAATATAAATGACTGTTACCTGCACTATAGTAATGAAAACATATAAATATAACATATATAAGTAACTTTGATAAAGTGTTCAAAATTTCCTGTACAACATTGTTTTGTATATACAAAAAACGTCTAAGGTTACGTATGTAATCCTGGTTCCTCGAAGGAACGAGACGCTGCATCGATGACGCTTTGGGGAACGCCTCTAGCGTGACGTCTCTGAATCACGTGTGTAATCAGTACAATGGATGGGCGAGACGTCATAGGCGGGTGACGTCATAGACCAGGAAGCACATGGCCGTGGGAAGTAGGAAAGGTTGGAAAATGCAGACATTACAGCACTCTCTGACAGACGCAAA
>NC_056580.1:7124452-7125165 GCF_018340385.1 Cyprinus carpio
GCAGTTGTAAATTCAATAAATACTGCCAATGAAGAAATCTTGCGTGATTCTGACCGATCACCCACTGTGAGCTCTACCTAGCGATCCACAAACTATCTAAATCAAAGAAGCCAGTCCTCTTCTGCATAATAATAATTAAAAAAACGTGAAGGTATCTAGATATCATAATGGCACAGAAAAGAATTTTGGATTTTTTTGGTACACCAGCTTCTAAAAAGAGCACGACGGAAATCCAGAGCCTGCCGCTCCTCCATGCAATGCTGCTAGCACTGGTGGTGGATTTAGCACGCTAGCTGCATTTGAGGAGCCTTTCCAGCCCTGACAGAGCCATAAGTTTAAATAACGTAGGCTTATATGTGCTGTTAAAAATATTTGCTTTTGTGGATGTTCTTGTCCGCTGTGCGCTGTTTAACTATCTTGGCTATTTGTACGTGTCTGCTATGCGCAACGGAGTCTGGTTACAAGATTGGTATAAAAATGTTTAATTCTTATTAGTGTGTGTTTACTTTGTTAGTAGACTTAGACATTATTAAGAGGTGTCCACCTGACACGCAAAAAATGCACCTCCCACTACAGCACCCCCAACTTAAAACCTCTTCCCACGGCCCTGAGGAAGCATAAAAGCACGAGCGGCGAAGCCTGTATTCAGCCTCAAGGATGAAGCAAGCTCCGGCCAGAGATGCCGGAAGTGTGGCACTGCGACGCAGCGTCTT
>NC_056580.1:7125369-7125450 GCF_018340385.1 Cyprinus carpio
GTGTCACGTGACAAGCAATGACGCGTCACCATGGAAACCATAAAGTGACACATTCTAAATAACTGTCGCCTTAAAAAACTT
>NC_056580.1:7127397-7127958 GCF_018340385.1 Cyprinus carpio
ATATCGCTAGCAAGAAAACAGTCTTTATAGTAAGAAGGCGATCAGAAATCTCCTCAATTGGCTTGAATGGAGAATTACAGAGAGCTTCTAACACCACAGCCAGGTCCCACGTGGGGACAACAGAACGTACTGGAGGCCTCAGCCTCAGCGCACCACGGAGGAAACGTGTAACCAGGGGGTGTCTGCCCACTGACTGGCCACCGAGAGGGGCGTGGAAGAGCTTCCACTTCAAGGCATACAGTTTCCTCGTTGAGGGAGCTCTGGATTGGAGGATGGTCTCAACAACCTCGGTTGAAAGAACTAAAGCTACAACTTCCTCCCACACAGAGGCCACACCCATAACTTCCACAGCTCCGGGCGGGGATGAACTACAGTGCCCTCTGCCTGTGAGAGGAGATCCCTCCTGACGGGAATCTCCCATGGAGAGCCGTCGAGGAGGGAAATCAAGTCCGAAAACCATACACGACCCGGCCAGAACGGAGCTACCAGTAACAGCCGGACCCCGTCCCGGCGCACTCTCGCCAGAACTCCCGGGAGCAGAGCGATCGGGGGAAAGACGTA
>NC_056580.1:7128519-7128694 GCF_018340385.1 Cyprinus carpio
GAGCATGTGCCATGTCAGATGGCGACCGCTCCACAGACCGCGGGCAGGGTGGCCACTCAACACTGAACCCCAGCCAGTGAGGGATGCATCCGTCGCTAGCGTCACGCGGCGACATGGAGCTCCCAACACCGGGCCCTGAGACAAGAACCAAGGTTTCCTCCACATGTCCAAGACA
>NC_056580.1:7129080-7129218 GCF_018340385.1 Cyprinus carpio
TGACTGAGCTAAAATCAACCAATCGTCGATATAGTTTAGTATGCGGATGCCCTGGAGTCGCAACGGAGCCATAGCTGCATCCACACACTTCGTGAAAGTGCGGGGTGAGAGTGCAAGGCCAAAGGGAAGAACCCGACA
>NC_056580.1:7129511-7129701 GCF_018340385.1 Cyprinus carpio
TTCCTGTTCCATAACCAGAGCCTGCTCGGGGCCCACCAGGGTGGGAGTAATCCCGTTGAACCGGTGCCCTGTAACGGCGGACCGGCAGGAGACGGCCAGTGACATACGTGCCTGCATCGTGGTCGAATCCCACACCACGCCCAGATAAGTGGTCCTCTGTAACGGAGAAAGCACACTTTTCTTGGCATTT
>NC_056580.1:7130543-7137966 GCF_018340385.1 Cyprinus carpio
GACTCACAAACGTAAATGATTTGACAGTACACACACAGAGCGCTTGCTGAAGACAGAAGGCTGAATACAGGCTTCGCCGCTCGTGCTTTTATGCTTCCTGGTCTATGACGTCACCCGCCTATGACGTCTCGCCCATCCATTGGACTGATTACACACGTGATTCAGAGACGTCATGCTAGAGGCGTTCCCCAAAGCGTCATAGTCGGGTGATGTAGTGACCAGAAAGCTATAAAAGCACGCGAGGTGGAACCGGCGTCAGCTTCTAGGAATGAAGGCGGCGAGCCCCGAGACACAGCATCTCGTTCCTTCAAGGAATCAGGGTTACATACATAACCTAGATGCGTTCCTCTTCAGGAACTCGAACTGCGTCAGAAACGCTATGGGAACGAGATGCCTATGCCGCCAGACTTGCAAATCCCTGCCTAGTGTGGAAGAGCACAACTAAGGCAAGAGAAAAGGGAGCCAGGAGTGGCTAAAGTAGGCAGGGCCCGTCGTCCCGAAGGCCAACTTCTTGAGGAGTGAGCCTTGACCCCCAAAGGAGAGGGGAGATCAGAGGACTTGAGGCTATGAAATAGCATCCTGATCCTCCACTTAGCATAAGCTTCTCTGGCCGGAGGCCTCGGCCTCAGTGCACCGTGGAGGAAAGGTGTGACTAGGGGGTGTCTTCCCACTGAATGGCCACAGAGGGGGCATGGTAGGCCGCAATACCTGCAGAAAATCGGGCCCGCCGGAACTCCAGGACTGTACCAACTGGGCAGTTAACTGGGTCGAGCTGGCAGTGTCTGCACCAAGAAGTGAAAAGTTTACATTTCAAGGCATACAGTTTCCTCGTTGAGGGAGCTCTGGATTGGAGGATGCTCTCAACAACCTCAGTTGAGAGACCGGAAGCTACAAGATGCACCCCCTCAGGGGCCACACCCATAACTTCCACAGCTCTGGGCTGGGGTGAAATATCGTGCCCTCTGCCTGTGAGAGGAGATCACTCCTGATGGGAATCTCTCATGGAGTGCCATTGAGGAGAGAAATCAGGTCCGAGAACCATACTCGGCCCGGTCAGAATGTGGCTAGTAATAGAAGACAGACCCCGTCCTGGCGTACTCTCGACAGAACTCCTGGGAGTACAGTGATCGGGGGAAAAGCATACAGATGAAGCCTCGGCCAAATCTTCACCATAGCGTCCGGCCCTAGGGGAGCTGGATGAACTAGAGAGAACCAGAGGGGACATTGTGATGCCTCCTGAGTCGCAAACAGATCCACCTGAGCCTGGCCAAATATTCTCCATATCTGCTTCACCACCTCGGGGTGAAGCCTCCATTCCCCGGGCCTCCGCCCCTGCCTTGACAGGATGTCTGCTCCCATATTGAGATGCCCAGGAATGTGAACCGAGTTTGCCCTGGGACCACACAAGAATCTGGTACGCTAGTTTCTACAAACGGAGTGAGCGCAGGCCCCCTTGGTGGTTGATATAAAAAAACACCGCTGTGTTGTCGGTGCGCACCAACACATGGTGACCTTTTAGGTCTGAGAGAAAGTGAGAACCCCTTGGTCTTGAGCCACCACTGTAAGGGTCTCATGTACAGCAGGCCAAGAGTTATCACGTTGGACACAGCTGCCATCAGACCCAGCATTCTCTGAAACTGCTTGACAGTGAGTGACTGGCCTTGTCTCACTCTCATGACTGCGGTGAGGATCGACTCGATCTAAGCAGGAGACTTTTGCCTGCATTGTGGTCGAATCCCGCATCACGCCCAGATAAGTGGTTTTCTATACTGGAGAAACCACACTTTTCTTGGTGTTAAGTCTTAACCCCAGCTCTTTTGTGTGAGGGAGATCGACATCTCGATGTCGAACCGCCATCCGCTCTACCTGAGCTAATGTCAACCAATCATTGATGTGCTTGAGTTGTGAAAGTGTGGGGTGTGAGTGCAAGGCCAAAAGGAAGAACCGATATTGGTAGGTTTTTGCCCCCAAAAGCAAACTTCAAGAACTTCCTCTGATGAGTAAGGATGGAGATATCTTCATCTTTTAGATCGATCGTGACACACCAGTCCTCTGACTTCGTCTGAGACACAACCTGTTTGAATGTGAGCGTGCTGAACTTCAGTCCCCTGACTGAGTGGTTCAGAAGACGCAGATCTAAAATAGGACGCAACCCTTCATCCCTCCTCGGAACAGTGAAGTACCGGCTGTAGGACCCAAACTCTGCTACGTGAGGTGGGACCACCACGGCCTGCAGAACCGCTTTCCGCTAGAAGCCTTCGGCCTGGGAGCGCCACTCTGACTCTAGAGACTGTTCCTGCCCAGCTGCTAAAACTGAACGACTCCAAGCTGGAACATGGTAGGTTGGGACTGTTCCTGCCCAGCTGCCCCTACTGACTGCCTCAATTTCCTCAGAGGAAGAAAGGTAAACATGTTCTATTACTCAAGAATTTTTTTTTATCCCGAGGGCCCCTGCATATCTAACTTCTCAAAGTGAGATAAATACTTCATTTTATTCCTCAGAATTAAATGCAATCAAACAAATAGACGAGTAAACACGGTCTGGTGTGATACAAAAAACTGAAAGTGATATCTAACTTCTCATAGTCAGATTAATACTTAATTTAATTCCTCAGAATTAAATGAAGCTAAACAACAAGGTGAGTAAGCACGGTCTAGTGTGGTAAGATTCATATAAAAAATCGAAAATGATATATCTAACTTCTCATAGTCAGATAAATACCACATTTAACTCCTCTGAATTAAATGGAGCCAAACAACCAGACAAGTAAACACGGTCTGGTGTGGTAAGATTCACACAAACAAAATCAATCTCCTCGGAGAAAAAAAGCTGCAGCAGCGAGTTCTCACTCAGAGGGGGAAGAAACCGCAGCGTAAGCTTCCGAGCCTCGAAAACGAGCTCTAGATCTAGGGAATGCGGGTGGAGATAGGAAGAGCCGTCTCGAACCCTTCCACCAGATCACGTGCAATCCCCGCGATTTTAGTTGCCACCGTGCCTCAGCACCAGCAGGACCGGAATCGCAAGATCACAGGCAGGGACACACTCCTTGGAGCATGCCCGGCGAGAGCGGAGTCTTTAACAGCAGGAAAAGCACAATCAGCCCCCTTATTTTTTCCGAGAGCCGACTGTGTGAGCTATGCACCTCATTAATGCTTCTCATTATAATATTAGGCACAATATGCTTGTGTAACTGCTTGTGCAACTGATGCTTGTGCGACTGCGAGCTTATCTACACCCTCCATATCAATCTCCTCAGAGAACGACAGGCGGAGTGTCAAGCCCTCTCCTTGGGGGAGAAGGACCACAGTGCGGGCTTCCGAAACCCAGAGAGTGGGCGCTGGATCTGGTGGTTAAGGAAGAAGATAGGGACTGGCCCTCCCTCCACCGGATCCATATGCAAAACCCACGAGCACAGCCGACGCTCCTCCTATGCGAAAGCGGGACCGGCACCGCGAGAAACGCTAGTGAAGCTCCCTCCTAAAAGAGAGCCCTCTGAGGGCAAAGCAAGGCAGTAACAGAATGGTGTGTGGGACGCAGAACAGAAACGCTCTGTGGGAAATCAGCTCCCTCAAGAGCTGACTCTGCGTGCTTTGCTCCGAAGCAGACAACACACAAACTGCATGTGTCCCCACCCAAAATATAGCATGGGCAGGGAAAAACACACAGCCTGAATGCTGAATACTCGCCCAAATGCTTCTTTTGACTGAAGCTTTGACTTAATGGAGCTTATAAATGGACAAAAAACACTATACAAGACTTACAAACAGATAGTGACTGATACACACACATAGCGCTTGCTGAATGGCAAAAAAGCAGATGCCGGTTCCACTTCGCATGCTTTTATAGCTTCCTGGTTGCTACGTCACCCGCCTATGATGTCTCGCCCTTCAATTGGACTGATTACACATGTTATTCAGAGCGTGATCTCGCTGAAGGCGTTCCCATAATGTTTCCGACGCAGCTCGAGTTCCTGAAGAGGAACTTACAGGTTCAACTTAGATGTTTATTATTTTCTCAAAAACACAAAACAGGGCAGGAGCAGAAGGCTGGAAGCTGTAATACAGGTTAGGGGATGCAGACAGTAAGAGGTATGGTCCAAAGCAACCAGACACTTGATGGGGCACAGAGGGGGAAGCACTGAGGGAACAGAGTTTAGAGTCCCAGGATCAGTGCTGACACAATGTTGGCACGGAAAACTCCAAGTACTCCAGAGAGGGACGGGAGTTGTGATGCCGAAATACATGGCTCAGATAATGCCAGGCCTGGAACTGATGATCAGAGGTCTGGAGGAATGAGAGGCAGAGACAGAGCAAGTAAAGAAATCAAACAACAGAAACAAAACTGCACTTGGAGCCTTGGAAAACACTAACATAACATAACAAAAAGGCAGGATGTTGTAAATCAACTCCCAGCACCTACATACTGTTGCGTGAACCAGACAAATTAAAGATTCGATCGGGAGCCTGGTTGAAACATGAGCCGAATTCCACAGAAAGGCAGGATGTTGTAAATCAACTCCCAGCACCACAGTCTGATAACCAACTCTTTCACAGAACAGCTTTCAACATTAACACCATTAGAACAATTATTGACAATTTCATTTCGAAGAAGAAATTGTCTTATTTGTGGCAAGTAATCGAAGAGATGGACAGTCTGACCCTCACATGTAAAGCCATGAGAGTAAACAAGATCGTTATTGGATTGGACTTCACCTAGCAAAAACCAGACTGAAATCTTAAGAGACCTGTTAACCCCCTCTGGTCTTCATTACAGGACATATCCTTTCTCCCCAGAATGGCACAGAGAATG
Source organism: Cyprinus carpio (assembly GCF_018340385.1). Classification (NCBI taxonomy): domain Eukaryota; kingdom Metazoa; phylum Chordata; class Actinopteri; order Cypriniformes; family Cyprinidae; genus Cyprinus; species Cyprinus carpio. Next base: position 7,135,354 of record NC_056580.1, read on the forward strand.
CCTTCCAAATGCATATATGCACCTAAATGAACTCAAAAAGACTTCTAAATGGATATCAGTCCATTGCTTAACCTATATCATTTATGTAACCGCCATTATTTGATTATAATGTTTCTATTCACTTATTGTGTATGTCTCTTTAAATAACTCTTGAATAGCTTAAGGGAATCATATTCATGTTTAGTATGTGTGTAGTTCGAATATTCTTGCTTGGAAACGTTTCTGACCATCAGTTATTTGTCAAAATGTAATTACAGCTCTTGTTATAGAATCATGTCCAAATTATACCCTTCTGCAAGAAAGCGGAAAAATTCGACCACGAGCTTGATAAGTATAACATATGATTTATGAATGGGTGGGATGGTGACAATGCAACACCCTGAGAAAAAGATAGTATCTAATTGGTCAAGACAATATTTGAGTGTGTGGCCAAAAGGCCAGTTTAAATACTCAGGACAATTCATCAAATTTTGCTTTTCAGCCTTTTGCTTTGCAGCCGTTTTAGTTTCTTTAGTCATGCTTTGTCATCACTTTTAGCTGCTTCTTCGAGCTCGCTCCAGCGTATTTCTCGCCTGCACTGCTGCTACTTAGCCACCATGAAGAAACACCACCTAGTTTCGGCCAAACTTTACTTCTGTTCTTTCCTCGCTTGAGAGAGTTTCGTGGTTCTGAGTTGTTTTGTAACTGCAATCTCCAGTCTGACCTCGCTGCCCGCCTGAAACTACAACCAGCCCACAACTCTGCATCTTTCAACGTACCAACCACGGGCTTCCCAAGACGTCACTTCAACGAATACTGAACTTCCAGCCAATCAGCAACTTCGGGAAACCCCCTTTTCAGTGACAACAAAAGGAAACCCCGTTAAACAGGCAACGCAAGTAACCTCCAGACTCACATCTGTACTGGTGTTATCTAATATAATTTTAACCTCATTGAGGAACTTAATTAATTGCGAGGGTTAATTAAGTGATTAAGGGTTGTTCATGTCTATGCAATTTCACGTATTGCTGTAAACTTGAGATTTCACATTTTCATCCTCTTAAACTCATTCTTTCCTATCTTTCTATCTTCCTGCAACTTGTGTGAATGTGTGAGTGCGTGTGCTTATGTGTTAGATTAGTTTATATGTCTTAGATTTATATAATAAAGCCTTATTCATATTGAAAAGAGAAGTATCTTGTGTTTTGTGCTTACAAGTTAATGTCTTAAACTGCCGATCTTGTTACTGTGCTAATTAATAGTGTTTTCACTATACTTTGGATATTAATATCCAGCGCAGATTTGATGTTAAATGGCTCGTTCAGTGAATCGCTGGCCGTTTCAGTGATCAGCCGTGAAACAGTGATTCTGTTCAAATTCCCTTTAAAATCTTAAATGATTCCCTTTGAGCTAAATTGACCTGTTTCCCTTACAATACAACAGCAAAACTACACACAAGAGGAAGTTAAATAGAGGGAAAATTGAGGAACTAACTAGTCACAGGTGCAATGGTAGCCAAGGTAGATAATAAAGTCATGGACAAAAGTTTTGGCAGTGAAAAATTTTGTGTTTTGCAAAGTTTGCTGCTTAAGCTGTTGTGCTGTTCATTCATATTGTTTCTATATTATTGTGTAGAGTGATCAGATGCATTTTAAATAATTGGTAAAAGCTTCATTGGCCATTATTAACTTTCCACAAAAAAACTAATTTCACTGTTTATTGATCCTGACACAAAATGACCAGCTAACATTAGTTGACTAATCATATTAGCAGCACATGTGAAAGTGTGAATGAGTACTAGTCTGGTAAAATCATTATCATACTAAATAGATTGTAAGAGCAGAAAGAATATTGCACCAGGAGGAAAGAAGCGCTTCCAATCATCGTGTTCTTGTTAGCAATGGTTAACTCCAAAGAAACACGTGCAGCCATCATTGCTTTGCATCAAAATGGCCTCACATGCAAGGGAATTGCTACAAAGAATATTGCACCTAAAAAGAACTATTTACCGGATCATCAGGAACTTCAAGGAGAGAGGTTCGACTGCAGTAAAGAAGTCTTTAGGATGTCCTAGAATGTCCAGCAAGTGCCAGGACCATCTCCTCCTGAGGAGTCAGCTACAGAATCGTGTCACCAGCAGTGCAGAGCTTGCTCAGGAATGGCAGCAGGTTGGTGTGAGAGCATCTGCATGCACAGTGAGGCCAAGACTTTTGGACAATGGCTTGGTGTCAAGAAGGGCAGCAAAGTAGCCACTTTTCTCCAAGAAAAACCTCAAGGACAGACTGAAATTCTCCAGGAAAGTACATGGATTGGACAGCAGAAGACTGGTGCAAAGTTATTTTCTCTGATAAAGCTCCCTTCCGACTGTTTGGGACATCTGGAAAATTGACTGTTCTGCAAAGATAAGGTGAACGCTAACATGAGTCCTGTGATGTGCCAACAGTGAAGCATCCTGAGACAGGGGCATAAATTTAATCGAACAGTAACATCTGGGATGTGTATTTTAGCCCCCGGAACACGAATTTTACAGACTCAAAATGTTTCTAAACTTAAAATGCATTTTGGCCCCGTTTGTGTTGTTTTACTACCTACACAATTGATTAAAATATAAAACATTGTTATTTACAATACACA
>NC_056580.1:7138243-7141767 GCF_018340385.1 Cyprinus carpio
TTTAAAATGAGTTTAAAACAGTTAAGAATAGAAAATGATTATACATAAAATATAGTGCAATCAATTTGGACATTCCACAGTGCTCATTCAATAAATGCACAACTAAACAGATGAGTTTTGAGACTGGATTTAAATGTGACTATTGTTTTAGCACATCTGGTCTTTTCTGGAAGCTGATTCCAACTGCGGGCAGCATAAAAACTAAAAGCACCTTGTTTTGTGTGAACCCTTGGTATTTCTAACTGACTTGATCCTAATGATCTGAGTGGTCTGTTAGGTTTATATTCAGTGAACATATCTGCTATGTATTTAGTTCATAGGCCTTTGAGTAATTTATAAACGAGTAAAATTACTTTAAAATCAATCCTAAACGTAACTGGAAGCCAGAGTAAGGACCTGAGGACTGGTGTGATATGCTCAGGTTTTCTGGTTCTAGTCAGAATCCTGGCAGCAGTGTTCTGGATGAGCTGCAGATGTCTAATGGTCTTCTTGGGAAGGCCGGTGAGAATACCATTACAATATTCCACCCTGCTGGTGATAAAGGCATGAACAAGTTTCTCCAAGTCTTGACTAGAAACAAAACATCTAATGTTTGCAATGTTTTTTAGATGATAGTATGCTGATTTAGTTACTGCTTGACATGACTACTGAAACTAAGGTCTGTCTCCAGAGGCATTGCATCGTGGCCGCATCACCACCTCGGGTGTGCATTATTTTTCTAATAATTCAATGGCCCGTCGTCAATTATTCCTTACGTATACCATAGAAACATGGAAAATAATCTACAAATACTGAAGCAGCAAACTTTGCAAATTTTAAGGCCATTATAATAGTATTTCTTGAATCACTTAGTCGACACATAACAAAATTGAGGAGAGTCACGAAGACAATGAGCACATGGTGAACTGTCAAAACCCATGTGCTTCCAACAATGACATGTACAGAGACAAGACAAGAACAAATAACATGCCGTTCAGACCAAAGTCATGACACAAAGTATAAAGTTACATGAAATTGTAAGGGAAACAGGTCAACTTAGCTCAAAGGGAGTAAGGGAAACAGGTCAACTTAGCTCAAAGGGAATCGTTTAAGATTTTATAGGGAATTTGGACAGAATCACTGTTTTATGGCTGATCACTGAGTTGGCCAGCAAATCATTGAATGACCCATATAACATCAACTCTGCAATGGATATTAAAATCCAAAATATAGTGAAAACACTATTAATTAGCACAGTAACAAGATCGGCTTTCACTTTCACTTTAACTTGTAAGCACAAAACACAAGATACTTCTCTTTTCAATATAAATCAGGCTTTATTGCACAAATCTAAGACATAAACTAATCTAACACATGAACACAATCATTCACACAAGTTGCAGAAAGAGAGAAAGTGAGGAAGAATGAGTTTAAGAGAATGGAAATGTGAAATCCCAAGTTTATAGCAATATGTGCAATTGCATAGACCTGAACAACCATCAATCACCAATCACTTAACTAACCCTCGCACTGAGTTCCTCAATGAGGCTAAAATTTATATTACATGCACCAGTTCAGCTAGAATCTGGAGGTACTTGTGTTGCCTGTGTAATCAGAATCAGAATCAGAATCAGAAAGAACTTTATTGGCAAGTATGCTTGCGCATACAAGGAATTTTTTTTAGTGACATAAGCTTCCAGTACACAGAGACAACAACAACAACAACAACAACAACAACAACACACACACACACACACACAAAAACACATATGTAAATATAAATAGACAAATATTGAAAAATAAATCAAAAAATAAATAAATTGTATGAACAGTTGTGCTATAGATGATAAAATGTAATAGAATAGAGTGAGATGCAGGGATGTACTAGGATGATGGTAACAAATAAATATAAGGTTATTGCACATTTTTATTGCATAAAGTGGGGAACATTTAACTGTTCATGAGGTAGATTGCCTGGGGGAAGAAACTGTTCTTGTGCCTGGCTGTCCTGGTATTTGCAGCTCTAAGGGGTTCCCTTTGTTGTCTGGCTGCCAAAAGGGGGTTTCCCGAGGTTGCTGATTGGCTGGAAGTTCAGTAGTCGTTGAAGTGATGTCTGGGCAAGCCAGTGGTTAAGCGTTGGCTGAAGATGCGGAGTTGTGGGCTGGTTGAAGTTTTGAGGCGGTCACAGACTCAAGGTGAACTCAGAGACAAAACTTAACTCAGAACATGAAACTCTCAACGGAAAAGAAAATAAATTAAAGTAGAAGAATAGAAGTAACAAAGACTAAATGGTTTTCTTCTCATCGTGGCTAAGTAGCAGCGGGCGTGCAGGCCGAAGCACGCTGGAATGGCGCTCAACGAATTCACAGGCAAAAAGCAGTGGGTAAAAGCGTTGACTAAAAGCATAATTTGATGGTGTCCTGAGTATTTAAACTGGGCTTTTGGACACATCCCAAATGTTGTCTTGACCAATTAGATATTGTCTTTGCTTGTGGTGTTGCAATGTTTCTCCTCCCAATACATAAATCACGTTATCTTATCCGTCACATGGTCTGAATTTTCCCACTCTTGCAGAGTATAATTTTGGACATAATTTCGATAACAAGAATAAAATAAATTTTACAGAGTATTGATTGATAGAACCGTTTAAAGCATGAATTTTCAAACTCATACATACCCAACATGAATATAATCCTATACTATTTAATAGTTGTTCAAAATACACACACAATGAGTGATTAGAACATGATAGTCAAATGTGTGGGTTACATACATAATATGGAGTAATGCATAGAAATGATTAGTTGCTCATAAGTCCTTTTAGCGTCATTTAGGTGCATATATGGAAAGGCAGTTTCTGTGCCATTCTGTGGAGTAACGATATGTTCTGTGAAGACCAGAGAGGTTAAAAGGTCTCCTAAGGAATCTCAGTCTAGTTCTTGTCCTGGGTGGGGGAAACCACCAAACAAAGTCTCCAATAATGATTTAGCTCATATGATGGTCATGATGTTGTCTCTTCAGTCATTAATCTTGGTTATTTGCCCCAAATTTGACAATCTCCTTTCTGAGTTGGAATTCTCAATAAGTGTTCTTTTGTTTAATGTTGAAAGCTGTTTGAAGCTGCTAGTTTGTTAGGCTCACTTCAGACTCTTGGCGCTAGGGTCTGATTTACAGTATGAACATCCTGTTGCCTTGGGCCTCCCTGTGGATTTCGGCTCTTTGGATTGTTCAAAATCAATCTGATCAAATCTTAAATAGTCTGATTCACTCTGATACCCTACACCTCTGTAAAGGGTTCTCCTAAAATAAAAGTAAAAAAAGTATCAAAGTCAAATCCCTCATTTTTAATCTGGCCATTGATATTTTACATTATATTTATCTTCCTTAGTATGTTTGAATTATTTGACCTAAATGGATGTCATGCCATGCTGGTTAGAAAAAAAGCTAATGCTCATAATGCTCTCAAATGCCCCTTAAAATAAATTTCAGGCAAATAGTGCTCTATAATTTTAAAATGGAAAAAGGTTAATTTTTGACACTGGTAG
>NC_056580.1:7141845-7143510 GCF_018340385.1 Cyprinus carpio
ATATATATTTTATTTTATTTATTTATTTTTTTTCCTATAAATTATGAGTTAAGCAAAACATTTTTTATGAGTTTATGTAAAGTACTATTTTGATGAATATACTAATTATAGTACGTAAATTCAGCACTCGTTTTTTTCTGAATAATAAAAGTGAAAAGTGACAAAAGTGACGTGACATACAGCCAAGTATGGTGACCCATACTCAGAATTCATGCTCTGCATTTAACCCATCCAAAGTGCAACCCGAAGCAGTGGGCAGCCATTTATGCTGCGACGCCCGGGGAGCAGTAGTTGGGGATTCGGTGCCTTGCTCAAGGGCACCTCAGTCATGGTATTGCCGGCCCGAGACTCAAACCCACAACCTTAGGGTCTCTAACCACTAGGCCACGACTTCCCCAGAGGTTGTGTTTTGTTCGGTCTCATCTATAATCTTTCCGAATAACACAAAAAAAAATTTGAACATAAATCGGACTCATCCATAAACTCACCAAATAATCCAAATTGTATTATTTTGAACTAAAAATATGTATGCATGTATTTTTATATTACATTATCCCTAAATGAATCAAGTTTATTTTAAAAGGATTTGATAATTCACTTAAATTTGTTCTTTTTCAATACAGCTATGAACAGGAGGAACTTCACTGATGCCAAGCTGCGAATGTTGTGCTATCTGGTGCAGTAGTGCCAGTAGAAATACTGTGCTTTCAGTGCACAGACTGGAACATGTTTAAAGAGGCAGCCACCTACAACAACCTCACAGACCTGCAGGGGTACACTGAAACTGTGAGTGCTTATATCAAAAAGTGCATTGATGATGTTACAGTCACCAAGACCATCACCACACGTGCAAACCAAAAGCCGTGGATGACAGCAGAGAGCAGCCCTCAAAACAGCAAGAGCCAATCTGTCCTGTGGCATAAAAAATGCAAAATGGTCATATGCTCAAAAAATCAACAATCACTTCACAGACAGCAGAGACACACGGAGCCTGTGGCAAGCCATTCAGACCATCACAGACTACAAGCCCCCGCCACAGGCCTATGATGACAACACATCCCTCCCAGATGCACTCAACCATCTTTATTCACAGTTTGAAATGCAGAATGACACACCTGCACAAAAACTGCCCATACCTCCCAACGACCAGGTGCTCTGTCTGTTTCCAGCTGACGTAAGGAAGACCCTATCGTTCCTGTGGCTCAGTGGTATAGCACTGCGTTTGCAGCGTCAAAGGTTGTGGATTCGATTCCCAGGGAACACACATACTGGTAAAAAAAAAAATGTATAGCCTGAATGCACTGTAAGTCGCTTATGTAAATCTCATAAATGCATAAATGTAAATGTAAATGTATAAATGTATCTAGGATTAACCCACACAAGGCTGCGGGACCTGATGACATACCTGGCCGTGTACTGAAAGACTGTGCTGCACAGCTGACAGATGTCCTAACAGATATCTTCAACACCTCGCTGAGCCAGGCACTCGTCCCCACAAAATCTCAAATCCACAACCATCATACCAGTATCAAAAAAAACACCTGTGTCCTGTCTAAACGACTACCGTCCCATAGTGCTGACTCCAATCATGATGAAGTGCTTTGAGAGGTTAGTCATGCACAACATCAAAACCAGCCTCCACACACTTGATCCACTCTAGTTTGC
>NC_056580.1:7145733-7145839 GCF_018340385.1 Cyprinus carpio
TGTTACGGCTGACCCCTAGACGGTCGTAACAGAAATTGGGGGCTCGTCTTTAAAAGGAGTTTTCCCCACATAAACCAATTGGAGTTTTCAGTTTGCGTGTTAGTAA
>NC_056580.1:7149893-7152821 GCF_018340385.1 Cyprinus carpio
TCTCTCTGGTCCTGAGACTCTCTTCCTTTTCCTGTTACGTTTCACCTACCCAACCACAAAATATTGCATACCATCCAAACCGCTCCACAGACGATACAATCTCCTCCACCCTCCACCTGGCTCTTACCCACCTAGAAAATAAAGACTCCTATGCCAGAATGCTGTTCATTGACTTTAGCTCAGCATTCAACACAATAATACCACAACAGCTCATAAACTAACTAAACCTGCTGGGCCTTAACAATTCCCTCTGTAATTGGATCCTGGACTTTCTAACTGGAAGACCTCAGTCAGTCCGTGTTGGTCACAACACCTCGAGCACTACCACACTGAGCACAGATGCCCCACAAAGCTGTGTGCTCAGCCCGCTGCTCTTCATGCTGCTGACCCACGCATCAAAATCGCCGTTCATCTCCAACTACATCATCAAGTTTGCGGATGACACAACTGTGGTAGGTCTCATCAGCAACAGCGATGAAACACACTACAGAGAGGAACTGGCACAACTGTCTGAATGGTGTGGCACTAACAACCTGTCCCGCAACGTGAGTAAATCAAAGGAGGTTGTGATGGACTTTAGGAGAAACTCCATTGATCACTCCCCACTGACCATCGACAGCTCGACTGTGGAGAGAGTCAGCAGCACCCAAATTCCTGGGGGTGCACATCACAGAAGATCTCACCTGACCACCAACACCATGTCACTTCCTCCCAAGAAGGCACAAGAAAGTGCCTACACTTTCTCTGCCGTGGGCCAGCAGCAAAGTCTCCCACCCACTTCTCACCACATTCCCACAGGGGGAACCATTGAGAGCAGTGTGCTGACCAGCTGCATCACTGTCTGCATGGGAACTGTAGTGCAGCAGACCGCTAAGACCCTCCAGCTGACAGTGAACACAGCTGCAAAGATCATCAGCTCCCTCTTCCCCTCCCATCCTGGACATTTTTTCTTTACATCATACCCAACAAAAACCACAGTATTGTAGAAGGACCCCACCCATCCCTCCCACAGTCTCTTCCAGCTCCTACCATCAGGAGAGAGATGGTGCACCGAACATCAGAGCTCCCGCTCCGCCAGACTGCTCAACAGCTTTTTTTCCCCCCAGAAGCTGTAGAGCCCTGAACTCAAAATCAACCACGCCCTCCTCTGAAACCCCACACAAACCCCCAACCTCCTGAAACATGGATTATCGCACCTCATCCACCCCCCCAAACCATACCACATCACAGAAAAACTGTCTGAAACATCAATTTAAAAAAAAAAAAAAATTTTTTTTTGTGAAGTTCTCCTCTATCTTGACACTAGACACTTTTCACACACACTGCTGTGTGTACAGGTAATCACACAAAGACTCAAATATGTTTACATGCTCGTGCACTACTAATCATCTTGCACTGTTGCCCAGCCAGCTGCTTGACTTACAATGTTTCTCTTTGCACATGTACAGTCATTATGTATAGAAGCATTAGTATAGTCTATATATTTTCTTCTTTACAGTCTATGTATAGGTAAACTTTTTATTTATATATATTTATATTAGTAAAATCTGTCAGTAGATTAGTTGTATATAGGTATAGTATTATGTGAAGCATTCGTATAGTCAGTTTTTTTTTTTATCTTATGTATAGGTAAACATTTATATACAGTATATTTATAGTCAAATCTGACAGTAGGTTAGTTGTGTATAGGTTTTACTGTTTTACTTCATTGTTGTAAGTCTGTATTTATGAAGCACCGTGGTCCTGTGAGGAGCCTGACGTTTTAGTTCACTGTATGTCCACACATGTAGTGAGGGGCAAACAATAAAAAATCAACTTGAACTTGAACTTATGTCTTTGCAAAATTACATTCTCTCCCGGGACCCGAGTCTGGAGCAATTACCACCAGAACACCTATTATAGATTACAAGGTGATGCACATGGTACATTGCTTTTAAAAAGGGACATATAGTTACATGTCTGAGAAACAAAAGTGTCTAGTTTACTTTTGCAGCGTTCATATACAAGATAAACTCAGATTGTTAATTTACTAATATAAAAGCAGCTACCAGTATGGAAACTTCTATCAGTAGCTTCATCTGGTTTCATCTTTCGCATTCGGTGTGTATGCCGCGTGAGGGTCCAAAGGTTCAAACTGATAAGGCAGTGGACCTGCACTGTCATCATTCTGATCAAAGTGTGGGGATTCCTGGTGGGAGAGATCCTTGTGTGTAACTCCCCTTTTATGCAATCTCCTTCTTTTCTCCTCTACCCCCACACCTTGCCCCCAGTGAACCAGCCCCCTTTTCAGAAAGTGTGGCACCTCCTGAAACAGGGGAAGTGCCTTGTAGGCAGGACAGTGTTTATTTTCTGTATGCAAAAAAAGCTTTGTACCAAAAGTGATTACAGCTAACCAATGGAAATGTGTGTGCAATTTAACAAAATGACCTCAAAAACCAGGAAATAAAGTGCCTTGTAGGCAGGACAATGATCCTGTGGGAGATTGGAACTCCCAAAGTATATGGATCTATATATAAGTATATACACTGGCGGACAAAAGATTGGAATAATTTACAGATTTTGCTCTCATGGAAAGAAATTGGTAGTTTTATTCACCAAAGTGGCATTTAACTTATCACAATGTATTGTCAGGAAATTAATAATGTAACATTACTATTACAATTCAGAAAAAAAAAATTCCAGCACTTCTTAAACTACTTCTAAGGTTCTCATCAAGAAATTCCTCCACGTGCAGCAATGACGGCTTTGCAGATCTTGGCATTCTGGCTGTGTCAGTTTATCTAGATAGTCAGGTGACATTTCACCCTACTTTTAGCACTAGCAATAGACGTAATATATCTAGCCGTCTCACCTTTCACTTTTTTTATTTTACCTTAACTTTACCATGAAAAAAAAACAATCACATTCAGAATCACTTTTTCAAGCATG
>NC_056580.1:7154731-7157690 GCF_018340385.1 Cyprinus carpio
TTGGCTGCATTGCTTCTCATCAGCACAGCATGAAACACACTACAGAGAGGAACTGGCACAACTGTCTGAATGGTGTGGCACTAACAACCTGTCCCGCAACGTGAGTAAATCAAAGGAGGTTGTGATGGACTTTAGGAGGTCCCATTGATCACTCCCACTGGACCACTCCACAGCCCGACTGTGAGAGAGAGTCAGCAGCACCCAAATTCCTGGGGGTGCACATCACAGAAGATCTCACCTGACCACCAACACCATGTCACTTCCTCCCAAGAAGGCACAAGAAAGTGCCTACACTTTCTCTGCCGTGGGCCAGCAGCAAAGTCTCCCACCCACTTCTCACCACATTCCCACAGGGGGAACCATTGAGAGCAGTGTGCTGACCAGCTGCATCACTGTCTGCATGGGAACTGTAGTGCAGCAGACCGCTAAGACCCTCCAGCTGACAGTGAACACAGCTGCAAAGATCATCAGCTCCCTCTTCCCCTCCCATCCTGGAGCCTTTACATCATACCCAGCAAAAACCACAGTATCGCAGAAGGACCCCACCCATCCCTCCCACAGTCTCTTAGCTCCTACCAGGAAGACATCTGCACCGAGCATCAGAGCTCAAGCCTCACCAGACTGCTCAACAGCTTTTCCCAAGCCGTGGAGAAAGAGCCCTGTCCCCAAAATCACCTCACTCTCCTCCTCTGGAAACCCCACACAAACACTCCTACCTCCCTGAAAACATGGATTACTCCACCTCATCCACCCCCCCAAACCATACCACATCACAGAAAAACTGTCTGAAACATCATTTTGTTTTGTGCACTAGACACTTTTCACACACACTGCTGTGTGTACATAATCACAAAAGATTCCCAAAATATGTTTACATGCTCGCACACACCATCTTGCCTCTATTAATCGCCCAGAATCGTTCTCAGCCAGCCAGTTTGACTTCATAAATGTTTCTCTGCACATGTATGTGCATTATGTGAAGCATCTGGCCAGTCTATATATATATAAGTACTTTTTTCCATTCAGTCTATGTATAGGTAAACATTTATATATAGTATATAAAATTAGTATATTAAAAATCTGTCAGTAGGTTAGTTGTGTATAGGTACAGTGTTTATGTGTAGCATTTGTATAGTTTGTATTTAATTTCTTTTAGTTTATTTATAGGTAAACATTTATAGTATAGTATTTCCCAAGTCAAAATCTGTCAGTTGGTTAGTTGTAAATAGGTATAGTAATATGGAAGCATTCCAGATAGTCTGTGGCTTTTCTAGCTTATGTATAGGTAAACATTTATATATATATAGTATATTTATAGTCAAAATCTGTCAGTAGGTTAGTTGTGTATAGGTTTTACTGTTTTACTTCATTGTTGTCTGTATTTATGTATAAAGTATCAGCTTCTCCACATGTTCCTACAAAGTTAAAGCCAACAGCAAAACTGACTTCTGGTGCTGCACCGGATGCAACTTAGCTGGCTATATAAATATATATATATATATATATATATATATATATATATCTATATATATAGACTATCTATATATATATATGTATATATATATATATATATATATATATATATATATATATATATATATATATATATATATATATATAGTATTGTTGTTTTTTTCATAGTCTTAGTTATTTAAATGTTCTTTCTGTTCTCAATGTTACATATGTATGTCTGTATATTTGTACCAAGAGCTCCTACAAAAATACAACAAATTTCTTGTGTGTTTGCACACACATGGTGAATAACCAGGCCATCAGGCTCCTAAACTCAAAACCAGCCTCTGCTTGTCTGGTTTGTCTACTTGTCTCCCACTTAATAATCACTTTAATCAGTAAGATGTTCATCATTCTCTACCCCTATATTATATGATTGACAGTGTCACAAACTCTGTTTGCAATATCTCAGCTTCTTGTACATCTCCTGTATCTAATATTTGCACTGGTATACTTTCATGCACAATTTTTATTTCTATTCTATATTTTAATTCTGCAGTATACATTTATATATATATATTCTTATATTTATATAAATATATATATATATATATATATATTATTCTTTTATTTTTATTGTGTACTTTTATTTCATTCTTTCATTCCTATTTTATGTATATTTTCCTCTGTATTGTATTTTTTAATAATTGCACTGTCCATGGAGTGGACCTGACTCACATTTCACTGCTGGTTATATGTTCTCTATATAATCGTGTATGTGACAAATAAAATCTTGAATCTTGAATCTTAAAGCTCATTCTGATTCTGATTCTATATTGCAGCCTGCCACCAGGGGGACATTGACATTTTTTGGCTTCACTCTCAGGATGTGTGTGGCAAAAAGACTTTTGAATCCATTGTCTGCTCAGTGCATCAACAGAAGTGAAACAGTGATAATATAGTCTATTGCTTATTAGCATGTCTGTTTATTTGTGCCTAAATAGTAAAAACAAACAAACAAAGAAACAAACAAACAAAAAAAAAACGGAAGAATTATGTGGCCCGAAAAGACACATGAGGAGGCAATGCCTCCAATGTGCTATGATTGGTTACTTTACATCACCACTTCATGTCGTCAAAAACAAGCTTAAAATGGCTTGCAAGCATGATCTGTGAGAGTTTTTAGTGAGAAATCAGCATGGTGAAATGCAAGGTAGGCTACATATTTTCATCTATGAGCTCCTGCGAAATCCTTATCTCCTAACACCTCCAGTTTATCGAGCTTTGATGATGGATGGTCCAAAAATGAGCTGACTATTAAAAAGAACAGATGAACATCAGTTCCTCTAAAAACTTCCTCAATCCTCATTCCTTGCTTCCTGCAATTACAGATTTGAGATGTAACTTTAATCAATATCATGTCACAGCATCAGGGCTGTTTGTTAACTTTTATTTTTTGTTTGCACATAGCATTGGTGCCACAGAGGTGAAAAGGTTTTTTTTTAAG
>NC_056580.1:7157696-7167881 GCF_018340385.1 Cyprinus carpio
CGCCAGTTTTTTTTTTTTTTTTTTTTTTTTTTTTTTAAGGCTGCAAAATTTTATCACATCCATATTTCCCTTCCCATGCTGGCCAAGACTGAGAATTCTGATGTTACTTAAAAAAAGGATCTGCCATTGTGGAACAGTCAAAAGTTCAGACACTGCTCATTATTAACTGTTACAAACCAATGATAAGCAACAATATTGTGCATCCATGATGATCAATAATCATATCATTAAGGCTTTAAAAATCAATAATCATATCATTATTAAAGGCTTTAAAAATTTATTTTGTATTTACTATATGAAGAATTAGCTAACATCGCAGACATGATATTAGATAATATGTGAATAACTGTGTAGCAGATGCAAAATAAAATTACTGTTCAGTGTACACAGACCAGCTTCGACCTTTCCAATATGATGGGCAGCTTACATAGCCTAGAGTAGCCCACAGACAGCGGTTAATGAAGCCTGTATAAATCTGACAGCAATTCTGTGTAAAAATATGATATATTGTGTGTGATATATATAAGTAGTGTATATGGCACAGTTAGCATTATCTAGTCAATATATTATGTAAATGTGATAAAATACCTAAATGCAGTAATTACAAATTACTTCAAAAGTAAATATGTAATCTTTATCCCTCTCCCAATGGACTGAAAAAAAGTGAAAAAAAAAAAAAAAAATTGGTCACAAACTACACACAGGAGCCTTGTTTTTATTTTTTCAATGTTGTGCATATACAGTTATTTGTATTGTTAGTAATTTATTTACACATACTCTATACAGTAGGCCTATGTTGTACACAAGACACTCTTGTGGTGATTTGCTACAAACATTAATACATCTAAAAAAAAAGAAAAAAAAAAAAAAGTGTAGGCTGTGTAAGTGTAGGCTAAACAAAGTAGTTATCACACCTCAGAAGTATTAGAATACAGCTTGATATTTATTCATTCTCTTTATGACTAGAATGTTCCCCACATTTTTTTTTAAAAACCCCAACAAACTCTTTGAAATGTTGTGGCTGTGCTCTTCTACACACGCCACATATAGCTACACTCTGACATTTTGTCACTGCCAAAGACAACATTAGTTATACATTTTAATTAGACCTTGGGATTTTCTCTTGGGTCATAATTTTTAGCCATCATCAATGTTGTCGTAATACCAAGTGAGTGCTACATTAGAAGGCCCAGTGTTTTTGTTAAGTAGCATTCACACAGAGTTTGACCAATAAGACTGAAAATAGCTATTAAACTCCCATAACTCCAATCCTTGACTAATTATAAATCATGCAGAAATATTTCATACCATTCAATAGTAAATCTGACCAGGGTTGGGCAAAGATACATCAAAATGTATTTTAAAATAAAATACCAAATACCTTCATTTTAAGTGTATCAAAATAAACTTCAAAATACAGCAAATAAACTACTGTACTTTTGTACTTTAAAAATACTGCAAAATACTTTTACAAGGGAACATAAAATTTCTTCGCAAACCTTCCATCAATTGGCTTATTTGATCTATCCCTTCATCACAGGGCCGTGCACAGGGGGTGGCCCGTGGCTAGAGCCACTGCCCCTTTGCCCTCATCGGCTGAGGTGGCCCTCTCACCAATCCCTCCATCAACCCCAGCTCAAAACTGTCTGTTACCGCTCCTCTAAAGATCCGCTGATTCCGCTAATCCACTCCGTGTTTCCCGCCCGCTCTGCAGCATCACTCATTCTGTGTGCCGCTCTCTGGAGAGTGGAGACCACAGTACCTGAAGGTTGTTGAATTACCAGGTAGATTCATTACGATCCACAAGGTTGATCTGCTGAATTATTAATTAGTTGGTAGTTTGTTTGTTTTTGTCAGTAATTACTCGGCCTTCTGAAAGTGTTATACAAGAGGAGGAGATCATATGACCCTTTGACGGAGGTGCACACATGGTCCTTTGCTCTGCTCACTCTGTCAAATATTCTACAAACCTGAAAGTAAATGTCAAACCATTCTCTATCTATTCCATCATGAGTACTTCAAAAGTCAAGGACAATCAGAAAGAGTGATTGAGCAATCGCCAATACAGAAAAAATTCCAACATCAACAAAGTGGATCTCAATGGCGCCATTGCTAATGGTATCAAGCTAGCACTTAAAGAGCAACAAAGTACTTTGGATTCGGTTGTGGCCTCGACAGTAAGAGATGCTATATAGTCTTTACTGACCCCGGTATTGCGTGACCTACATATGGACATAGCAAGAAGGGCGCCTAACAAGTTCTGTAAAATAGCTAAAGCAGAAGTTGAAAAGCTAGCCTCGCTGTGAACCGACGACGTTGCCCTGGTCGATTCCGGTCAAGCACTGCACGTGAGGATGGAGAAGTCATCACTAACCTGAGAAAGCATCTAGAACACTTACGGACAAAGTGCGGACATGGAGGAATAGGAGTAGGAGAAATAACGATACGAACTGAGTTTCTGCTGTGATTTTCTATCCTGCAAACTTGTCTAGTGACCTACAATCATTTAACTAATCTTTCCAAGTAAATTCCACTTGACACTTAAGTTTCTGCTATGATTTTCTTTCCTGCAAACTTGTCTAGTGACTGATAAGCTTTGAAATATTTTCTTGGAGCTAATGGAGAGAAGGTTTGATTACTAGTTCTTGACACTGTGGGCTTTTTGGGGACATGTTTTTGCATTGGAGTGGATCGGTCACACTATCCAAACATTTTTCTATTTTTTTCTTTTTTTTTTTTGTTTTTTACTTTTCTTCTTTTAATGTTGCAGACGCGTGCGTAGTCTCGGTAATTTTCTAATCTGTTTGGTTCCTTGTTCAAGTTGTTTGTCGTTCCTTTTTTGTGCTACTATATGACAGTTATACCGGTTTGGCATATAGAGTACAGACATTAATATCTTAGTTTTTTTCAGTTAAATTTTAAAAGTAAAATGCGCACTCGAGTGGTTTGGCATATAGAGTTACTTTAAGGAGATCCCATTCTGTGTGGGATTGGATTGCGCCATTTTCTAGTCGACCATCTGTTTCCTTGGCGTGTGGTGGAATTGTTGATTGGGTGTGGAAGTGTGTTGTTGCATTACAATGCCTTTCTCTGTCAAGTCTGTTTGGAATCTGGAAATATCTGACCTTAATTTGTCTGTTGACTTGGGACAAAAAGCATGGTCTAACCTCAGTTTAACCTCTAAAAACTTGGCTCATCGTCTTATACATTTCAAAGTTATTCATACAGCATGTATAATAACTCCATGCAAAAGATTCAAAATGAAACTACAAATTACAATTGCCATTTATGTAATACTGCATCAGCAGGTACTTTTCTTCATATGTTTGGGGAGTGTCCTATTCTGTTAATAATATATTGACACATGTAAACTTTGTTTTATCCTTCTTACTACAAACTGATTATATGGTTAAGCCAAGTTTATGTCTCATTAATGTACAGCAGCACAAATTGATGGGGCCGAGCCGTTTGGGCAGTCGGTGCTTTCGTTAAAAGCACTGGATTATATAGAGGATAATCTGTTGTTGTTGTTGTTGTTTGATCATCATGTTTGTTATGTAAAAATAAATAAAATTTGATCACAAAAAAATAAAAGTGTTGTACAGAATATCCATGTTCTTAGAATTAGAATGTCTAATCAAAGTATTGTACTTGATCAGATCTAATATAGATAACACCAAATTTGCTGTTGTTGGCACACTTTGTAGAAAAAAAAAATGGCTACACAAAAAAGAAGACAGAGAGAGAAAGAGCGAAGGGAGGCTGCTAAAGACAGTTCAACATTACAAACATGAATACTAAGCTCCAGCAGGTAAATCATCATATAGCTAGCCTAGAATATTTAGCAGTTTGTCACACTTTAATTATTGTAATTAAGTATATTTCCCATTATGCTTCATAACATTACGGTTGAATCTCTGATGGCAGATGGAGTATTAATTGTTGAATAAAGTCTTTATTTTTGTTTTCTTTACAAAAAAAAATTACATCCATCCATAAAAAAAATTACGAATCAATCACTGAAGACAGATTAATCATACGACGACTTTCATACCTTTCCTAGACCTTGACACTGTTATTTATCAGTCTATGGGACAGTCTCAGGCCTCCAGGTTTTCATCCAAAATATCTTAAATTGTGTTCCAAAGACGAACGAAGCTTTTACGGGTTTGGAACGACATGGGGGTAAGTGATTAATGACAACATTTTCTTTATGTTTAATAATTTTTCATTTGGGTTAACTTTAACAACATTAAACCAACCAAATTAAGTTTAAATTTCAATATTTAATTGTTTGCATTTCTGAAACGGTATGTTGAACACAAAAGTTGTAGTCTTCCTAAAAACAGACTAAATAGAGAGTTTGTTGGCCATTAGTGACTACAGGTGGAAAGATATTTGTATTTGTATTTGTTTGTATTTGTTTTCATAGCAATATCTGGCAACACTGCCAGAACTTAAACTGATAGTAATCAAAAGCGCCCACAGACATGTTATTGCTGACAGGATATCACATACGGTAAGGCAAACGAAACAACAACAACAACAAAAAACACATCATGATATTATCTGTCAGAAACCTTATCAACACTATCAAAACAGTAGCATATAGCACTAGTGCAGAGGTCTGTAGAACAAGTAGGCTACATCTATGCTATTTCATATTGTAGTCGTGCTAACAAAATTCATAAGGGCACTAAACAAAGATATCTATATAGCAATGGTTATTAATTAAAACTATAACAGTAATAGGCCTATGTATTGCTGAATGAATAATAAACAACTGATAAAATGATATACCCTTACCTAAAGTAATGGTGCAATGTGATATAATTTAACAATGCTCATTCCTCCAAAACAGAGAAAACATCTTTCACAAACATCTACATATCTGTCTGTTTTAAAGTATTTAGTGTATATAATGAGTGGGGTTATTATAGCACAATTCCCACCCAGACCACACTAATTTTCAAACCCTGGCTATGGCCATGGTGCCTTCCATTCCCCCAATGTGTTTCTCCTTTTCACAGTCTGCTTCTCAATTCTTATTTGTGAAAAATACATGGTCACATGACAGTAAAAATGTACAGTTGCCAAGATTCACGGGGTGGGTCAACTTACCCACTGGCTTAACTTACCCCACTCTCCCCTACTTCTTTCATTGAAGATTAGCCAGAAGCAGGCTCAGAGAGTGAGGGAGAGCCCACTCTTATCAAAACATCTACAATAAAGTCTGAAATTATTACAGAGTGTGCTGTCTATCTGAGGGTTGCCCCCCACCCAAAAAAAATATTATTAAAAACCATGTTGTGTATTGTAAATAAAAATGTTTCACACTTTAAGTAACTTTGTAAGTAGTAACAAAACACAAACACAAATGGGGAAAAAAAAGCCTTTTAAGTTTAGACACATTTTGAGTCTCCCCCTCCCTTGCCACCTCAGTGTTGCCAAGTCCGCGGTTTTCACACGGAACGGTTTTCACTGTGTTTTTCTACTTTAACACTGTTGCCGTGGGTTGTTTTTCATGTTTGCAGGTTGAAGCGCCCCCAATAATGTGATATTTAGACCCTGGAATGCGAATTTTACCAGAGGAACCCACCAAAAAACATGTATTTTACCCTCTGAAACATTTACCGGGGAACCCCCACAAAACATGATTGGGCTAGTTTTGAGTACCAATTGGGCTTTTTTTCCCCTAAAAGCTTTTTTTCCCCCCTAAAACCTGGCAACCCCTATATCACCTACATACACACACACAGAAGTCCGGTGAGAGAGAACAAAGTCAGTGGTAGTGGAACTCCAGTAAGTAAGGCCTGTCAAGGCTATTTTATTCACTCAAACATCGGATGAAGTGATTATTTTCTCTTTAATACAGATTATTCCAATTTATTTTTCTATGAGCCCACTATGTAAGCAATAATAGCGTTACCTTCTTGACAGATAGTAATGTCTACAATGGACGCAACCTCTGTTGCAGCGCAAGCACAACAGCTTTAAGTTGTCTAATTTGGCACGGCCTCCCCGCTACACTAATAGTAGTATGGTAAGTCTGTGTATACTTATCCTTACAAGTACAATTTTAGCTGTATTATTTGTGTCCCCTTCAAAAATTGCTCTAGAGAAATTTTATGTTTATTGTCCCCCCCTTCTGTTAGATGAAATTTATTGCGCTGTAAACAATGTTTGATAGCAACAGCTTTTCTCTGCCCCAGTCATGCAATAAATCTGACATATGCAACCAGTTAACAGATCAAATATTCACATATCCCTGTGATCCCCAGATGAAGTTTAGTTTTAAAGTAACCAACAGTTTAAAGTTTAACAGTTTGTGAATGACTCATTATTGTAACCTAATTTAGTTACTAGGTGTTTGGTAATGAAGGGCCTACTTTGGATCAGCAACACTGACTCAGTGACAAACAAGTCATTCATAAGAAGACAACTGATGACACCTGTATTCATATTAAGCAGTTTCTAACTTAATCATTTGATTGTTAATCATAAATATAATAATATACAAACCTGATTCCAAAAAAGTTGGGACTCTGTACAAATTGTGAGTAAAAAAGGAATGGAATAATTTACAAATCTCAAAATCTTACATTTTATTCACAATAGAATATAGATAACATATCAAATGTTGAAAGTGAGACATTTAAATGTCATGCCAAATATTGGCTCATTTTGGATTTCATGAGAGCTACACATTCCAAAAAAGTTGGGACAGGTAGCAATAAGAGGCCGGAAAAGTTAAATGTACATATAAGGAACAGCTGGAGGACCAATTTCCAACTTATTAGGTCAATTGGCAACATGATTGGGTATAAAAAGAGCCTCTCAGAGTGGCAGTGTCTCTCAGAACATTAGGTATGTTTATGTGCCGGTTGTGAGGAAGCAACCGCCAGTAATAAGAACAGTTCAGAAATGGTCTGATTCATCTTATGAAGCATTAATGGACTGTTTTGAAACAACTGATTGGGAGGTTCTGTGCAAATCACGAGGAGGACATTGATAGTCTAACTGAGTGTATTACAGACTATATTAACTTCTGTGTTGAAAACACAGTACCTACTAAAAAGATTAAATGTTATTCAAACAATAAGCCTTGGTTTACCTCTGAGTTAAAAGTATTATTAAACGAGAAAAAGAGGGCCTTTCTAGTGGGTGATAAGGATGAGCAAAATAGAGTACAGAGGTTATTGAAAGTTAAGGTTAGAGAGGGGAAAGAGAGTTATAAGTTAAAAATGGAACAGAAACTACAACAAAAGAATGTGAGAGGGGTTTGGAAAGATCTAAATATAATGTCTGGACATGAAAATAAAGTAAGAAGGTATATTGTCCCAGGTGGTCAGACATGGGTAGATGGATGTAACAATATAAAACTCCATAATAACGGGTAGAAGGAGGCGGGAACCGGCGAACACTCAAATAAAACTTTAATAACCAAATAAACATAAAATCGGCCCCTCACGGCCGACTGCCGCGCACAAACAAAAACCAAACCCAAAATAAAGCCCAGGCCTGGTCCTCTCTCCTCCTTCACTGTCGTCGCCCCTCTTTTGTATCCTCCCGATCTCCTCTGTGGGACTCGAGACCGGTGAGTGGAGCAGGTGTCGCTCATTTCCCAATCACTCCACCGGCCTCGCTCCGTTCCCACGGCTCTCGGCCCGCCCCACTCGTCACATAGGATTAAATGTATTTTTTAATAGATTTGATGCTGGGTCTAATGATGATCTTGAACATCTCCCCCAAAGAAGCTTATCACAGAGCTCTCTAATCTTTCTATCCCAAGCTATTAGCTCATCCATTTCTTCCATTTCTCCAATTTGTGAGTGTATTCCTGGCTTTTCTATATCAGATGAACAAGTAAGAAATGGGTTAAGGAGAATTAAGATAAATAAATCTCAAGGTCCGGATGGCATTAATCCGAGAGTCCTTAAAGTCTGTGCTGATCAGATTTGTAGGGTGGTATATTATATTTTTAATTTGAGTCTGCACTTGGAGAAATTACCTGTTTTATGGAAGACATCATGCATAGTACCCGTACCCAAGTTAATAAATCCCAAGGAGTTCTCATATTATAGACCAATATCTTTAACGTCACAGTTAATGAAGGTGTTTGAGAGATTAGTACTAGATTACTTAAAGTCAGTATCATGGTGGTGCTGTGGATAAACTTCAGTTTGTTTATAAACTGGTGTTAGCTTCTGACGGCCGCATATTTACACCTCTTTGCATAAAATCTTCAAGTCATTTAGAGACCCCGGACAGTACTGTCAGGATTACTTTCTTTGACTTCTAGTGCGTTTTAATACTATTCAGCCCTCACTATTGCAAAGTAAGATGGAAAATGCTGGAGTACATCATGGTATGAGCTAGGAGTGGATCTTTCAAATAGACCACGGTAATATGTGAGGATGCAGGACTGTGTCTCTCAAGTGAGTGAGGTGCAGCACTGGAGTCCCTCAAGGAGGCGGTTTTAGCTCAGCTTTTGTTCACTTTTTTATACGTCAGATTTTCAGTACAATTCTAAATCATGTCACCTTCAGAAATCTTTCTACTGATCTAATTCTGCAATTGTTGGCTGTATAACGGACCATGATGAGTGGAATATAAGGGAGCTAGCTAAAGAGTTTTGTGGATCAAGTGTGAGAAAAATGGTCTTAGGTTAAATGCAAGTAAGACAAAGGAAGTTGTAGCTGATTTTTAGTAGTTTCCCCAGCAAGTGTACCAGTAAAAATAAGAGGAGTCGTAGTTGAGATTGTAAAAACGCATAAGTATTTGGTGTATATTTGAATAATAAGCTCAATTGGTCCGATACAACACGTATGCATGTTTATAAGAAAGGCCAAAGTCGATTCATTTGTTAAGGCGAATTGAGGTCCTTTGGTGTAAGTCATGTACTACTTAAGACCTCTATGACTTGTGGTCCATCTTGTGATATTGTACTCTGCCATGTTGGGGGAGGGGGACTGCTAGAAAAGGAGAAGAATAAGTTAAATAAACTAATAAAGAAGGCAGGTTCTGTCGAGGGGAGTGTGTTACCTACCTTTGAGGTGATAATGCAGGATACAATGATTGGGAAACTCTATACCGAAGATAAATCAATATGATTGGTTATCCCCTTTAAATGGAAAATAGTTTTGTGACTTTTATGAGTACCCACAGCTTAAGATTGATCCATCCGCGCTATTCCACAGGGGAGGCGCGATAGGGAAGTCTTTCTTTTTTTTACCTGGCAATTAAGTTTGTATAATCGAGTGTTATTTAAGCATACTTTTTAGGATTTATGTTTTTGTATATAATTTGTGCTTTGCAACTTGATACTGGAGAACAAGAAGTTTTATGTTGTTTGTGAATGTTGTTGTTTTTAAAGTTGTTTTAATTTATTCATTGTATGGTTGTGCTGCTGTGACATCTAAATTTCCCTTGAGGGATAATAAGAAAAGTTAAAAGTTAAAGTCAAAAGTCAAAGTCAAAAGAAGTCAAGATGGGCAGGATCATAATTCCCCAATGCTGTGTGAAAAGAAAAAATATGAGTGGAGCAATATGAGAAAGGAGTTTCTCAGAGAAAAATCGCAAAGAATTTGAAGTTATCATCATCTACAGTGCATAATATCATCCAAAGTTTCAGAGAATCTGGAACAATCTCTGTGCGTAAGGGTCAAGGCCGGAAAACCATACTGGATGCCCTTGATCTTCGGGCCCTTAGAAGACACTGCATCACATACAAGAATGCTGCTGTAATGGATATCACAACATGGGCTCAGGAATACTTCCAGAAAACATTGTCGGTGAACACAATCCACCATGCCATTCGCAGTTGCCGGCTAAAACTCTATAGGTCAAAAAAGAAGCCATACCTAAACATGATTGTGACGAGTCAGCTGCCTCCCGCCTAATTATCATCGGCACCCCGTCCCAAATCGCCACCCTTCACCAGGCTCCCGACAGGAGTGGGTGTGTGAGAAAGGAGGGGCGCTGGACGAGCCAGGGCTGGAGGCGTGTGATGGGGCACACCTGATGTAAATGGAGCCTCATCACCGCCGCTGTTTAAAAAGTCTCCTCGGGAGACCGGTCTCTTCCACGTGCATGCACACTTGTGTCCTCGTGGGTCCAGGAAGGGTGCGTAGAGGGACTCCCGTGCCGCCAGACGAGAGCTGACGTGAGCTGCCAGAGGTGAGC
>NC_056580.1:7168324-7187224 GCF_018340385.1 Cyprinus carpio
TTCCTAAACTTAAGCAACTTGTCTCCTCAGTCCCCAGATGTTTGCAGACTGTTATAAAAAGAACAGGGGATGCCACACAGTGGTAAATATGGCCTTGTCCCAACTTTTTTGAGATGTATTGTTGCCATGAAATTTAAAATCAACTTATTTTTCCCTTAAAATGATACATTTTTTCAGTTTAAACGTTTGATATGTCATCTATGTTGTATTCTGAATAAAATATTGAAATGTGAATCTTCCACATCATTGCATTCTGTTTTTATTCACAATTTGTACAGTGTCCCAACTTTTTTGGAATCGGGTTTGTATTATGTGTCAGGCAGTCATTCATGCAATGGTATGCAAAACCCTACTAAGCAGCTACGTCAATTAGGGTACAATATTCAGCAATCAAATGTTTATTTATCAGTCACTGGACACCTGATTGGAAGTTGAAAACAAACATTTTAGCATTACAACAATCATTAAATGTATGTTTTTATTTTAAAATGTAGTCAGAAACGTAATCAGAAAGTAACAACAGAACTTGTCAAGGAGCATTAACCCAACTCCAGCCACTGAATCTATTGAGAGCCATATAAGTATAGAGGACACATACACATACACACTTATAATAAGTGCAACTGCACCAAGCACATCACATTCTATTACTCATTCATCCATCATTCCTTTTCCACTCCAACATTCCAATAATTCCTGCCCACTAAAAGCTGCACGGATATGTATTTGCTTACCCCGACAGGCCTATCTGTGTAAACGATTTAGAAAAAGTTCAGTCAATTCACATTTTATATCATCACCATGATATGTATTGTCATCTCACCCAGCCCTAGCATGCAGTAATGCTTTAAACACATTTGACAAGCTAGTTGATAAAACCAACAACCAATTAAGGCAAATCTGAATAATGCACTATTTTAACTTTAATCAACATGTACAATTGACCATGACATTCTCACTTTATCTTATTCTAGGAAAGTCCCTCACCCATTGCTGAATGGAGCTGTACAGCTGCAGCTCATGTGATGAATAATTATGGGGTTGGGTGTGTGGTCAGCTAAATCAGCACCCTGATAAAGAGGCTGACTGGCACAAAGTATTTTATATATTTTGAAAATACAAAAATACTCATCTTAAATGTATTTAAATACAAATTACTTTTGATTTTTGCAAAAGGCTTTAAAATCCAAAATATAATTTAAAAACTCAAAAACCCATTTTAAAAACGCTGCGCATTTTAACCAACCACTCAAGACTCTAACCACTGCCTGTGTATTCACAGTCCAGGGATCATGTATGTTACTAACACATCGGCTGTTTATTAGTAATTATAAGGCACATATTAATGCCTTATTCTGCATGACCGTATTTAAGATTGTAGTTAACAGTTAATAGTGAGAACTGGTCCCCAAACTAAAGTGTGACCAAAAATGGCCACTCCTGATCCCATTATTTTTAAAAATCCATTTCAGTAGAACATTCATTAACAACGCAGTTGACAGTTATCTTATACAGCAGAACTATTTTATCAGTTCACAAACCCCCTGCATTCCTACATACATTATAGTGTTATATCTAATGTTTGAAGGCGTTGAATATTTGTGTAAATGATATAGGTCATCCAAAAATTTAAATTCTGTCATCCTGTACATGACTTTATTTCTTCTTCAGAATACAAAAAAGAATATTGTGGTCACACTTTAGTTTGGGGATCAATTATTTGGTCTATTAACTATTAACTCATAAAATCCTAATTTGCTTAGGTAGTAAGGCAGTTGTTAAGTTTAGGTATGGGATAGGGTTAAGGGATTGAAAATATTGTCATACAGAATAAGGCCCTGATCAGACAGAACCCGCGACAGCCACCACAAGTTTCTCCATCACTGCAGTCTCCAGATGTTCCAAGCAACAATGGACTTCCGTCACCACAATGGAAGGCCCGCCTCTCCATTCATTAGATTGGACAATGGAAAACCCAAAATGACATTGGCGTGTTTCCTTTTCCACTCAGAGTTTTTTTCAACTTCAGTATGCCTCAAAGCACCTCCTACAAATATGCAAGGCACAGCAGAAGTAAGAAAACCACGAGGCTACTGGGTGTATAAACAGCATGCAAAAAGCTCACTGCCAATAGAAAACCTTTTTAAAAATCTCACTCCCACTGCAAAAAACACTTTCTGTCTGATCAGGACTAAGACATTAATATGTAAGTACTATAAACAGCCAATATGGTAGTAATATACATGCTAATAAGCAGCTAGTTAATAGTAAGAATTGGTCCCTATACTAAAGTGCTACCGATATGGTGCTAAATGTTGGTAACCAGAAATTTATTGGTGACCATTGACTGGACAAAAATAATAATAAAAAACACTGATGATGTTTTTCTTTTATGTTATGCATTGGAAAGAAAATACAGGTTTTGAACGACATGAGGGTGAATAAATGATGACAGAATTTTCATTTTTGCATGAACTATGCCTTTAGAATGTACACATGCATAAACATAAAATACAAATGAGTACATTATAGAGCTTTGTCATTCACTTTTTTATATTAATCGCATACAATTGTTAATAAACATTTTCTGCGAAAAAAAAAAAAAAAGAAGAATTTCATAATTGTCCATACACCGAGTTATATCTTTCAAAGTACTGACTGTTTTGAGTCTGTATCCTTCCTCTCACCGGTGCCTGTGATTAAAGTGAAAAAGAGAAATAAAACTCAATTACTTATTGATCTAAGAAAATATTGTTTGAATTAAAATAATGAATAACTATGTAAACTATTCACACAAAGGGAAAAACTTACAAAGTCCTGTCCCATTTCTCTGCGACTCTGTATGCTTTTTTTACATTTCCTTTAAACACAGCATATCACGTTATAATTATTTTTTTTTTTACTGTATTTGAAAATAGCTTGTTGTTCTCACATTTCCATGTTTAATTACACAAATATTAATTAAACAAATATAAATATAATTAATTACACAAATTTAAAAGAAAACAAATATTAATTAGATGTTCTCAGCTTTCTATCTCTCTACTCATCACTTTCATCTTTGATGTGTTTTAAACTAGCAGAGATGACCCAATAAAACTGGAGAATGAAATATATCCATACTAGTGAAAAAAAAAGTGTTTAATAGCACATATGAATAATTAATGAAACCTGCAATAAATAAACAATCTCATTACTTCATCATGGGTTAATGTCTCTTACCTGTGAATGCAGATGCTGATTGTGATAATTAGACAGATCATAATGACTCCAGAACATGAAATGATGATGATGATGATGTTCAGTGACATTTGTTTGAGTGATTCTGGTCTGATCTGGATTTCTGACAGATACAAAAGAGTCAAACATTCATGATACCAACCAGGACTCTTATAGTTACTAGTCACTAGTTAAATCCACACTTGCAGTTGCTTCACTGAACTAGTTTTATATTAAAGAATCCATAGGTAAAATCACGTAATAACCTGTTACTGTTAATGTCCATCTTATTGCGGCTGGGTAGCAGCTGTAGTTTCCTGCATCAGATGCTTGTATTTGATGTATTGTTAATTCTCTTGGAGCTGCGGGGTCGATGTGAATCCTGTTTGAGCTGAAGTTTGTCATTGTTCTGTTTCTTTCAGAGACCTGCCTAAAAATAACGAAGTTGTTCATTTTCCATGTGAAATCATCATCAAATTCGTTAATTTAACTGTTTCCCCCACAAACACTGTTTTGTTGATGTGCTGCCTAATCCTTTGCTCTTGGTTGGATTTGGAATAATCTGATGAAAAAATAAATAAAAAAAATCACAATCACAAAGACACACATGTGAAAACACACATGCAAAAGCAGATGAGACACAACTGCTGCTCATGTCCTTAGTCACTGTTAACTGTCACAAGAACATTACATAACACAAAACCAAACAATGAAAAAAAAAAAAAAAATTTACAACATACCTGCATTTGTCAGTAAAGTAAGGATGACACTCAAATTCAGATGCAGGATCCTGGTTTGAAAAACCTTCATGACAGCAGCAGGTAGAAATTAACTTCTCACTCTCCCTTCAACATTTCAAGCACTTCTGATCAAAATGACAGAGTCTGCAGACAGGAACAAGAGGAAGTGGTTACATGAGAGTGGGACACAACTGAGAACCACTGAGCTCAAGAGAACAACGTGATGATCAGAGTGTGAAACAGCTTATGATACTGATTATTACAGCTGCTCTTTGAACAGGACACATGTAAGGAATATCTACAGTAGTTTTAGCAGCATTTTGTTTAGTTATATTGTTTATATTATTGAAATATACAAAATATAGTTATTTTTTTAAGAATATGATAGGCCCCTTATAGCTGTTTCACCATTTAAATAAAAGTATACAAAATGTAAGAGTATGTTTTAGGTTCTACTTGACTGACAATCAGTTTCCCACTATGTTTTAAGCCTTCATTAGTTCATTTTTAAATAGTCAATAACAAGGCAAATAATTATTATTATTAATATTTTACATTATATATATTCCATGTAGTTTTTTATATGAGATCATGAAAGTTGCATCAATAAATAAATAAATAAATTTTTACCAAAATGCAGTTTGAATTTTTTTTAGATGGCGTTTGCACATAATGTCAACTTTACATAAACTATTTTTATAATTTTTCATTGCTATAATTTTTTTTTAAGTCTCAATGCTGTAAAAATGGTTTTTGTGTTTGAGGTCTTGCATGAATTATGGCACAACGTAGCACAGAACAAATATATGCAATGCCTTGAGTAAATCGACCATACATTCATGTGCATATAATGAATTATATTTATTTCATGTCAATACTATTATTTTCTTTAAATTCAACCGTCAAACTTAGTAGTGCACATTAAAACAGCTTCTTTGATGAGTTGCGAGACAAGCCTCATAACCCACACACTTCCTGTATTCTAGGACCTCCGTACCATAGAAAACATTTGTGGACCAATGCACAAGCAGCTGTCTTTTTTATGCTTCTTTCACAAAACCACTTAATTCTTATTTTAAACTATTAAAGTAATTTTGAAACACTTATAATGAGGACCATGTTCAGCATTTTGACTGGACTTCTTCAGTGTGGGTGAAAATGAAAAAGGGATGTAAGAATGCAAAGATCATTGTATTTTAAAACTAATTATAAAATGGATGGTTCCAGTTCTGGATGTCGATGCTCTGATGTGAAACACCTCTATCCCATATTACTGTGCAGCTCCCATGTAGTTATGTTTCCTGTGTGGCAACATTGTGTCATAGGCTATGTTGTCCAGTGGAAGGGAGTCATTTGAATTTGCATAGGAATATAACATTTAAATGAAAAAGGGTGGGGAGCGGGGGAGTGCAGTAAAGCACATAACATAACACTTCTTTTGTTGCACTGGCATACTGAGGATATAGCACTCGTGATAGCACTTTTTTACAAGAGAATTTTTGTGTGTATAAATGGAAAGATCTGTAGAACAATCAAAAAAAAAAAAAAAAAAAAAAAAAAAACGTGCAAAGAGCGTTGTATGGTTTTCCGCCTGGCTTAGCTTCATAGAAGAAGCAGACGTGAAGCAAATAGAACAAAAACCACTACAACGTGAGGTGTAGATCTGGGCTTGTAACTGAAAGGTTGTTGTTTCAATTCATGAGCTATTAAACACAATAGACATCTTGCTATTTTTTCACCTGACTTCGAAGCATTTAATTTTCTCTTTGGAGTGTTACAAGCTCTTGGTGCATGAAGAAGATCTCTAAACTCTCTTCTCCCTCCACCATTACAAGCTCTTGGTGCATGAAGAAGATCTGTAAAGTTTCAAAGACTAAAGTCTCAAACCCAAAGATACAGGTGCTTCTCAATAAGTTAGAATATCGTGGAAAAGTTCATTTGTTTCACTAATTCAACTCAAATTGTGAAACTCGTGTATTAAATAAATTCACTGCACATAGACTGAAGTAGTTTAAGTCTTTGGTTCTTTTAATTGTGATGATTTTGTCTCACATTTAACAAAAACCCACCAATTCACAACAAATTATAATCTAATCTCAACAAATTAGAATATGGTGACATGCCAATCAGCTAATCAACTCAAAACATCTGCAAAGGTTTCCAGTTTAGTTCACTAGGCTACACAATCATGGGGAAGACTGCTGATCTGACAGTTGTCCAGAAGACAACATTGACACCCTTCACAAGGAGGGTAAGCCACAAACATTCATTGCCAAAGAAGCTGGCTGTTCACAGAGTGCTGTATCCAAGCAAGTTAACAGAAAGTTGAATGAAAGGAAAAAGTGTGGAAGAAAAAGATGCACAACCAACCGAGAGAACCGCAGCCTTATGAGGATTGTCAAGCAAAATTGATTCAAGAATTTGAGTGAACTTCACAAGGAATGGACTGAGGCTGGGGTCAAGGCATCAAGAGCCACCACACACAGACGTGTCAAGGTATTGGGCTACAGTTGTCGTATTCCTCTTGTTAAGCCACTGCTGAGGTGTCTTATCTGGGCTAAGGAGAAGAAGAACTGGACTGTTGCCCAGTGGTCCAAAGTCCTCTTTTCAGATGAGAGCAAGTTTTGTATTTCATTTGGAAACCAAGGCCCTAGAGTCTGGAGGAAGGGTGGAGAAGCTCATAGCCCAAGTTGCTTGAAGTCCAGTGTTAAGTTTCCACAGTCTGTGATGATCAGCAGATGATTTTGCAGCTTTTTCTGGTGAAGATCCACCCACCTACACAGGAAGTGTCTGATAAATATATAAAGCGACCTATCACAGTTTGTTATGTTTTTTAAAGACAGTTTAGGGGTGGGTTTATCACAAATATTTAATGTCACAATAAAAGAATGCCATGTACCAACAATTGCACAGCAGTGTTTTTCACAATTTGTTGCACAGAAAACAGAAAAGAAATTAAGAGAAATTTTGACTGACAAACTTTAGCTAAGTGCCTCTAACAAAACTCTGAATGTACTCCAAAAACCTCAAACAAAACACAAAATTTATGCTATAGCAAGTGCTATAGCATTCACAGCAAAACTGTGAATGTATTTAAAGAAGCTGATGTCACTAACCTGGCAAACCTTAGCAAATCCAGTACATCAACTTAGTACCTTGTGAACACAACTTTATTTCTGGCGCGGATGACACAGAAGAGCATACGCAGCATACGGTGATATGGAGAGACACAGAGGAGACTGTTGACAAATGAATTGTTGAATAAAACAAAAAGTGTTCCCATCACTTCATATAACCCAGATTGCATGTCTGATGGCAAATGGAGTATTCTGACAACAACTTTCATACCTTTTATGGACCTTGACACTGTTATTTACTTGGCAGTCTATGGGACAGTCACAAGCCTCTCGGTTTTCATCCAAAATATCTTAAATTGTGTTCCGAAGATGAACGAAGCCCCTAATATCGTTCCAACCCCGTAAGACCTTCATCTTTGGAACACATTTGTAACATTTGTTATATTTTTGATAAAATACGAAAACGAAACACTATAGTATTTATAATTACGGTCTATTAATCAACCAAAATAAAATGAAATATATGTTAAATTTAAACTGCATTCCAGCAAAAATTCCAGTCAGCATAATCAAACCTTTATTGGCATGTCGAGCAGTTAATGGACTTGCAAGACTGTAGGATGGATAAAAATGTTTTCTTGTAGGCCTATTTTATATTATGCACTTTATGTAACATTTTTTCATGATAAACTTCAAATGAATGCTGACTATCACATGTAATACAGTACATAATCCAAAGACAAATATAAATATAACAATCTAATAAACAAACAAACAATAAAACAAAAAAAACACTAGTTATGTACATTCTGGATCTAATAAATTTAAAATCTATAAATTTCATCTGCACAACTCCCCACAACTGGAAACCTTGAGTATTAATGCTGCGTCTTCTGCATACGCGGTCGAAAATAAAGAACCCCTAGTTTAGAAGCTTGGCAGTGTTTGAGTCTCTTTAATAGTGTACACATTCACACAGCCACATTAACATCTGATTATTTTTGACAATTCCTGGAAACAACAACAATGTACCTGAAAATGAAAAGATGAAAGTAGATTTTGTTTATGCTTACTGTTGTTCTAACTCTGAATATTGGGCAGGTGCAGATTTGGTGCTAAACTACTAGTTTTTTTTATATTTATGTGATTGCAAGTTGATAAAATATAACATCATATAATGCTTGTGAACAACAAAAATTCAAATAATTGTATGGAACAAAAGCACAACAGCAGTGGCCTAGTTTTTTTATTATAGTATAAGAGGTTAACTTGAAACTATTTTACACCTCAACCACAGAGCAGAAGTGTCACGTGCCTCTGCAGTGCAGAGTTTAGTACCCTATGAGGTTAAAAGACTTACAAAAGGAACACCATTACAGTTTACATAATATAATATTAATAGTATATAACATAAAAATAATAATATGGATAAGTATTAAGCATACTATAACAATTACACATATACAGAATCTAGAAATAAAGTGTCATGTAGGTTTGTACTCACTAAGAAAAGTGAGCTTTTTTAAAATTGGCTTTCACACTGCACTTAACCCCGGGTTATTGTCATTCCAAACACCGCATTTAACCCAGGCTAAGGAAACATTTCACACACGTAATTTGAAAGTGGTGTTAGCACCGCTTTTTACCAGGGGGTTATGAAACCCTGCTCTGGAGCAGGGTTAGAACCACATATGTGGTGTTATCCACGCATTGCGGTGCTAAGTTTGTTCAGTGTGAAACGGAGCAGTGTTTGCTTGTTGTTGCTGGACGTTTGGCAACAGACAGCCAATAAGAAATTGAGCATCGAGGCTCATGTCCCATCAGTAACAGGAAACGCATGATGTGCAAACAGCAGCTGTTGAGAGGAGAGTAATAAATGTCAAAAGTCTGAAAACATGTGAACTGGAGTGATGAGGAGATGGTATTATTCTTACAGTTATGGTCAGAAAAGTCTATTTAAGACAACTTGGAAAACCTACGCGGTGACATTTTTTTTAATAACTAGCAAGATGCGGGAAAAGCCGCCTGCTGTTTGCCCAATCAGTGACAGTGACACTGCAAATATGCAAATAAGAATGTTAACCTGGGGTTTAGGAATGTACAGTGTGTGAAACGTCTGTTAATGAATACCCATGATTAACAGTTAACCCCAGGTAGAGTATGAAGTGAAGTGAAGTGACATACAGCCAAGTATGGTACCATACTCGGAATTCGTGCTCTGCATTTAACCCATCCAAAGTGCACACACACAGCAGTGAACACACACACACTGTGAACACACACCCGGAGCAGTGGGCAGCCATTTATGCTGAAGCGCCCGGGGAGCAGTTGGGGGTTCGGTGCCTTGCTCAAGGGCACCTCAGTCGTGGTATTGAGGGTGGAGGGAGCGCTGTACATTCACTCCCCCCACCTACAATTCCTGCCGGCCCGAGACTCGAACTCACAACCCTTGGATTGCAAGTCCGACTCTCTAACCATTAGGCCATGACTTCCCCCAGTCAGGCACTGTATGAGCAGTGTGAAATGTGATTACAAATAACCCAGGTTTCTGACACACAATGGAGGGACTATAGTCATAATATAGCACTGCCTTTTGCTTTTATAAAGTGCTATTTACACATTACAAAGACACAAGTACAAGTTTTTATTAAAACATTATTATTTGTTAAGGCGAAATCTGTCCTGGTTAGCATCGATAAAGATAGCAGAGGTGAGAATGATCTTTGATAAAGATGTTTGAGAAAATTAGACATGCCAGCATCACGCATGTAATTCCATTGTAAAAGGGAAGAGGGCAAATTTACAATGCTTGAGACATGATCCGACATCTTAAATGCATCCAGCTACACAGATGATCTTTAATATTTTTCTGGGTTAGTGTCTTTTTTTGTTGTTGTTTTTTTCCGCCTTGGATGCCATTTTTGGCCAGTGTCTTTTGGACAGTGACTTAATTGATGCAAGAGAGGACTGCAGTTCCTGCATGTTGTCCATGGGTCTTTTGTGACATTTTGGATGAGTCGTCACTGTGCTCTTTTAAAATAATTTTGTAAGGTTGTTCTCTTCTGGGAAGGTTTGATACTGTTCCAAGTTTCCTCCATTTAGACATAATGTCTCTTACTGTGATTCTTTTCAGAGCCTTTGAAATAGCTTTGTAAATCTTCCCAGACTGATGGATTTCAATCAACCTCCTCCTCCTCCACCTCCTCCTCCTCATCATCATTCTTATTATTTCTAGAATTTTGTTCACCTTAGTGATCCAGTAACACACTATGCCTAGTGGGATAGTGGGAATTAGTAACTACAGGGCAAATACAATTTCACACAGTTCATTTGGTATTAGTTACTATGATTACTCTCCCAAATGTGTGCAGATTGCAGTTGTCCTGAGATGGTCCTCAAGGGGATTTCGCCGACTTCATGGAGTGGGTGCTGGTGAGCAATGACTTGCCATTCACCATCGGTCTCGCTGGTCCCACTCCAGACCCAGAACCCAGCCAACCATCACCACAGCCATGACCAAAGAGCCATCGCAAGAAAGGGCAGCAGGGCTGAGGATCGCCCCAGAGCCTCACCGATTGTCTGACCAGGTGCAAGATCTGGCAGCAACGCACGCAACGGTGGATCAAACGGTGGAGAGCGAGGGCGTGGAAGAAAGCCTCTCCCACTGTTCCACAGCTGAGGGTGAGCTGAGGCAGGACTCAGTCATCCCCGGTCTTCCATCTTCTGAAATATCTGCCTGTCCTGTTATGGCCAATGAGGCTGTTTATGAACTTCCTGTATATCCTGAAACAACCATGGAGAACTTCCTATATATCCTGAAACAACCATGGAGGTCTGTTCTGGACTGTTTGTCTGCCTGGAACTATCTGCCTGTCCTGTGATGACCATGGAGGTCGTTCCCCTTTCTGTGACACTCCCTGTCATGAGTGTCGCCATGGCTGCCCACACACATCATTCTTGAACCCTCGGACTGCTAAAAATTCCCTCCCACCTTCCCTTCGACTCCACCTCTTCACCGCTGTCTCCTGTCAGCCCCTCTGCTCAACCTCAGTCCAATATCAGTGATGTGGGTTCGCAGTGGGTCTGCCAGTTTCCACCAGTGTCATGGCTGGAGGATCCCTTGTCTCAGCCTTCAGCCTCCGACCCACATACCCCCCCTCCACCATTCCACCCAGCGGCTCCACCATGGCTCCTAGCTCCCTCCTCTCCACCATGGCCCATCAGTCCACCAGCTCCGCTGGGCTACCTCGACCCTCCGGCTCTGCCTTGGTCAGTCGTCGACCCACCATCGCCTCAGGACTCCACTCCTCCAGCTGCGCCTTGTCTGGATCCTCGCCTATGCCTTGGTCACCTGAGCCATCTGCTCTGCCTTGGCCCTCCGGCTGTCACTCCAGCTCTACCGAGGCCTTCCGGATCCCCACCAATGTCTTGGTTACCTGAGCCATCTGCTCCACCTTGGCCCTCTGGATCCTCCCTGTCACCCTGGCTCTATGGCTCTCAGTCACCGCCCCGGGCTCCTCTCCCACCTGCTCCGCCGATGTCAGTCGCCCCCCTGGAGTTATCAGCCCTTCTTCCACCATGGCTCCTACAGTAAAAAACAGTTAATTGGTTAACAGTAAACTGTCTTTCTCAGTACGGTGAGAAATTTAAATAAACACTAAAAAACTAATAACAGAAAAAAAAAAAGTTTCCATTCTACATTCGGTGAACAAATGTAATTACATTTAATGTAATTTTACAGTAAAATAATGTTAAAAACATTTTTTGGAAGTGAAAAAGAAAAAGTCATTGTATAATTTACAGTAACAAACCGAAAATTGACACTTTATGAGCATTTCTGACTAGTGAGGACACACAAAATGTCATCACAAGTTGGTCATCAATGTGTTTATGTCATTGCATTTTGTTATCATTATATTAGACATTTGGCACTCACAATAGCAAAACCTGTAGAGACGCTCTCACATGCTGTCACCCTTTTGCAATAAAATAGCTTTGAAACTGAAATTACTTCTTTTTTTTTTCCTCAAGAATAGCAATATGAACACATCGAGATGTTTAAATAGCTATGCTATTTGTAGAGACAAAACTGCAGCCTGTGAAAGAAGCGAGTTTCCATCCCAGAGTAAAAAAAAAAGGTAATTGTGGTACTTCATAACTGTGACATGACATTTTATTTCTCACAGTTGCTACTATTCCTCTTAATAATGATTTTCAGTTCTGACTGTCTCACAAATCTTACTTCATATCTCACAACTAGCTCATTTTCATTCTGAGCTAGAAACAGGTTTCAAAAGATGTTATGCACAACAAACTTCTGTATTCTGTAAAGGTCAGTCCCTTCCGCTTCATGCATTTTGTGTGTGCTTTTTACAACCATCAGCTGGGCCGGATTGTAGCATCATGGTATCAAGTTGACCGTTGCAAGATTGTATATCTGCTTGGAGCTGTCAAATGAGGCATCTACCTATGGTAGATTAGACCACAGATAATTCCACAGATATCATCATCACATCACACATCACACTCTGTCAGATGCCAAAAGCAAACAACATGCTCACAAACACTCACAGTGTTATAATACTACTGAACTATCATATATGTCAGTAACCATGTATGTTAATAATTATTTTTGAAAACTAAAGGGTGACTTTTACCTTGCCATGACTGTTCTTCAGGTGATTCATGTAATAATGTTTCATGACTCAAAATACGCAGCTTAGCAATAGACTGCCAGACTTGATCGGTGGTTGAACAGTTTATTTATCAGTTTATGATGTCCTAATATTAGTACAAATTAAGTCCATTCTGCCCAGCATAAGTGTATGTATTACAGTGAGTTTGACATTTACATTTCCCTTACCACATTCAAATAATTTGCATAAACGTGACTCTCAGATAATTCTGAGAGTCATGCACAGGTCCTGGCAATTTTGCTTCCCCATTTTTGTAGAATCACACTTTTTTTTTTAAATTTGATATTACTAACCTGGAATATTAAGAATCCTAATAGTAACTTACCTGCACATTTACACTGTGAACCCCCTTTCGGTTCACAAAATCCCCTTCATTGGGGCCTGGTGGGGTCTTGATGGGAATGTGTGTGCAGTCTGTGGCACCAATCACATTAGGGAAGCCTTGAGGACACACAAGTCATATTTGTTGACATGGTCATGATTGCGTGATCTTAATTAACAATCGTAATGTATCTACAATGGTGAAAAAATTCTGCTTTACAACCTGAGGTCTTAAGTGGCTGAGTGCCAGGAAACTTTTGCGAATGGCACGACAGGCTGCACTTTTCACCAAGTTCTCCTCATCTCCAATAGTTTAAAAAAAAAGTGCCACTCGCAAAGAATCTCAGACCAATGCACACAGTTTGTGCTGCAGTTAAAGCCCAACTCTGATGAGTCAAAAATGTAATATGTGCTTCCAACAAATGAATGATGTAAATGACACCCTCACAAGAATATATATTATATATATCTCTCAAAAAGTAGGTAATGGATCCTGTCTGTCCTGCAATACGTGATTAATTAGAAAAGCTCTGGGATTATAAGCAGAGGTGATAAGGGAAGTCTGTCACAACCATGTACTGTCCGTTTTTAGGGCAGCAATCTGTTGCGGAAGGTGCAAGAATTAATTTTAATTTGCAATGTCTGTATTATTATATTAACTGTTAATCCAAGACAAGCAGATCCAAACAAAGGTGTGTGTTCATGAGGAAGGTGAAATATGTTGAATGCTTCTTGCTTCCTTTCTGTTTTGTGACAACACAATTTTCAGTAGGACTCTCCTGTAATGCTGCATTACTTCAGCTCAGTGTTTGTTATGGCGCCACCCTGTGTTTTCCGACAGTAAGAACTCAAGAGCTTGTGAAGTCTGTTCTGACTATAGTCACAACAGCAATATGTCAAATATAATAGTCTGAAATTATTTCCGCACATTCACATTTGGTAATTAGTTCTTTGCAATAAATCACCTTGCAGACACTCTTTACCCTGTCAGATCTTTTCTGTATTGTTGATATTAGGCATATTAAAGTTTAAAGTTTAAAGTCTGAAAATGACAGCAGTACAGTGTACCTGGCCCATTTATTTGTTTAACATAAAAAAAAAAAAAATCAGACCATTAAATAAAATTTTCAGGGACAAATACACATGTACAAACACAGTACAAACAGATCCTCTGAGACTGTATTCATTACAAAGTTACAACATCTTTCTGTATTGAGATGCTCTTCTGATGAATGTCAGACACACTGCTGTCTTGAAAAGGAAAGATCATGTTCATGAAACTGTGTGAAGGCTGTAGACCTGATGAAAACAAAGATAAAACAGTGAAACACTAACAAAAGGGATTTCAACTCCGTACAAATATCTGCTGTGCTGTGCAGTGCATAAGTGATCATATAATTGATAAAAAAAAAAGATATCTGTTGTTTTGCAGTGACAGCTGCTGTTGGAGGCTAGTGAACAGTCATTATGTGGTAAACATGATGGAGGTGTGGAGGTGTGTGGGTGCCAACTTGAGCAACTGACTTTCACAGGCTGTCATTGTAAGATCATCCTCATGTGTAAAGATCACGCACAAGTAGTAAGACAAAGAAAACTGGTGAAAATACACTGCAAGATTTGAACTTCTCACTCACAGAATTTAAGAATAGTTGTCATATGTGCTGAATAACAACATGTTGTGTAGTAAATATACTTACACACTCCTGGTCTCTTTCACAGAGATCAGAGTTAATCTTTATCTGCTTTAGTTTCCTGTGAAGTGAGGAAGATTTTGAACACAGAATGCAGCTCAGTTCATTATGATAATATGAATGTACATCTAATCAACAACAGCAAAACCACACTTAACCACCTCTTAAAACACTCTTTTCACACTCTGACTTATCCACCCACAATGATTAACACACGGATGCAACACACACGGAAACTTCTGTCAAGATAATACGTCCTCATCACTTTTCCATCACATTAGGACTAATTTCATTGCTATCTTTTAATATATCTTCAATACACAATATTAAACTGAACTCTTTTACAAAGAATATAGTCAATAAATAAATTCATGGAATAACCTGTTACTGTTAATGTCCATCTTATTGCTGCTGGGTAACAGCTGTAGTTTCCTGCATCAGATGCTTGTATTTGATGTATTGTTAATTCTCTTGGAGCTGCCGAGTCGATGTGAATCCCGTTGGAGCAGAAGTTTCTCAGTGTTCTGTTACTGTAGGAATCAT
Organism: Cyprinus carpio; assembly: GCF_018340385.1. Lineage (NCBI taxonomy): Eukaryota > Metazoa > Chordata > Actinopteri > Cypriniformes > Cyprinidae > Cyprinus > Cyprinus carpio. Next base: position 7,183,612 of record NC_056580.1, read on the forward strand.
GACTAAAATAATGGTGTTGTTCAATCTCAATGTGATAGTTTGATCTCCCACAGTTTTGTTGCAGTGAAGTGTAAACGTTTCCCCCACAAACACTGTTTTGTTGATCGCAAAGTCAGAGAGCCCTTTACGTGTGTACGAGATTAGACAATGAGGGTGTCTGAGGTGTGTGCTTATATACAGGCCAGTTGACGAGGTGCTGGTGGGTGACAGGTGCAAGTGCTCAGTACTCAGGTGATAGGGATCGCTGTGATTGGGTGGTGGTGGAGCCTGGTCGATCTGTTACAGTACCCCCTCCTCCACGACCCACTCCTGAGGGCCGAATACCTCGACGTCATAGTGGTCTACCTCTGCCCCGAGGTGCCGGAAGATCGGGATGGGCAGCATGGAACTCAGACATTAAGGCAGGGTCTAATATATCTAACTAGAATGTACATTTCCTGAAGAAAATGTGAGTGGTGCTTGCAGTGGCAAAACTCGGCCCTGTAGCCACCCATGATGTCTGTGTGATGTTGTGGAGCATAGATATAAGTACTTTATATTGCTATATGGTTGCTAGGGTGCTCTAAATGGTTGCTATGGTGTGGCTATATAGTTTATGGGGTGATATTTATTTGTTAGCATAAGTCAAAAAAGCCAACCCCCTTGTCTCTATGATATTCTGATGCTGAGATAAATGTCTTGCAAAACGGTTGCTAGGGTACTCTGTTTGGTTACTAGGAAGTGGCCTGGTAGCTGCCAATGATGATACTCCAAAGGCTGCTTGACAGTATAAACCAACCCCCATGCCTCTACGATGGTCTGATGCAGAGATATGGGTCTTGAAAAACGGTTGCTAGGGTACTCTGTTTGGTTGCTAGGGAGTGGCCTGGTAGCTGCCAATGATGATACTCCAAGAGCTGCTTGACAATATAAGCCAACCCCCATGCCTTTACAATGGTCTGATGCAGAGATATAGGTCTTGAAAAATGGTTGCTAGGGTAGTCTGTTTGGTTGCTAGGGAGTGGCTTGGCAGCTCCCAATGATGATACTCCAAAGGCTGCTTGCCAGTATGAATGATATAAACCAACCCCCCATGGCTTTATTATATTCGTATTTGAAGATATCCCTATATGTTTTGGGTTGTTAGTGCTCAAATGGTTGCTAGGGGCGCATATGAAGTCTTGAAGGTGATTTTGTGATTGGTCGCTTGCTGCAACCGAAGTCAAACACCACCCTCATAAGCTTCTATGACACTTCTATCCAAAGATATTAATTTGATCTTTTGTAGACTGGAAAGTACTATGGAGCTTGTGTACTAAGGGGGGGGAGCCTAAAGGGGGTGGCTAGGGCGTTCATGGCCTGATAGAGAGTTCAGGACAATTTTCCGAGAGTCTGATTGGTTGAGCGTGAGGTAAAAATGAAACCCACCCCCCGGTTCTCTATGGACACTGTGCTGCGAGAGTTAATTTGTTATTACAAAATCCGATGTAATTCCCCCATAGTAGGAAAAACACGCTGTTTCATGTGGCTGATCCTCACCATAAGTATGTCTATGGGGCGAATGTTTGGGGGGCTCTTGCGACTTCATGGGTACAACTTAGACCCCATGGACCCGGGGTATGTTCTCTCGCCCACAGGCCTGATAGAGCCTCTGGCAAAATGCTGGTGATTCGCACAATAGTTCACTTGCGACCAGTTCAGTATGATTGTTTTTTTTGATCCGTCAAAGTTGGCCGCAATGCAAAGTCTATGGGTGTTTTTTTGGGTTTATCATAACACGCATCATCGCTTATAAAGCCAGCACACCTCTCCCCTCAATAGGCCGCATCGACGATCGCTTCGTTTCGCTGGTTCAGACAACCCAAAGGGACGAAGCTACGCAATAATAATAGAAAAATTAAGAATAATAATAATAATAATAAGTATGTGAGATAGTAATAGTGTTGCTTTGCCTTCGGCAAGCACCACTAATAACTTGTATAACTTCACACCATCATCCATGTGCTTGACATACTATAACAGGAATATCAGAGTTAGCAACAATTCAGTGATGTACATAAAACACATACACTCAGAATAAAGTATTTGAATAAAATATTCAAAAGTATGACATTTTATAACTTAGAAAACAGAACTCAAAACTTTATTAACAGTAGTTTGGTAAATGGCAACGCAACATTATTTGTGTTTTCATTCATTGAGCTAATTTTATCCAAAGTTTAGCATATTTAAACAAATCTGATTTCAATTTAAAAAATAATTTGCCATGACTTTTGGAGTGTATTAATGTGATAAGCAGAAGATCAAAGTACTATAACAAGTACTCATGATGCTAAACACATGTATAGTGAGTAGTCTCGCGTGGAATTCATGGAAGCTTTCATTGGCCAAGGCCCAGCCATGAGGCTGTTTGACTGACATGTCAAACAACCAATCACAGTTCATTTCGCTCAGTGTCACGTTTCGAGGCGTGGAAATGTTGCCACAATCCGACCGGTATGTAAAACTCGCTGACATATTTTAAAGATTCTATGCCGTGAACTTTAAATATTTCACATACTTTTGAAAATTGTTTAGTTGATTCTTATAAGCGCTTGTCGTCACAGTTGTAAACACTTGAGGGGGTTTGGTGCCACGGTATATTTGTTTCCAGGCGAAACGTTAAAAAACACAACACACACGTCTTGCTGAAATCCTGTAGAACCAATCCGGTGACGACTTTGACACTCCTGAAGTGTTTCCACTTTTGTGACCCATATGCATCAGACATTCAGCCAACAGTCTGTGGGTGTGACGTGTGAGGCTGAGACTATATAGTAAGTAACAGGAAAAGACAAGCAGGAAGCAAGTTGCCACAGAGAGCTAATAACAAAGAAACAGCATAATTCACCCTATTCATCATGCTACAGTCAAACATATAAAGCACATGAAGCACATTTACAAAATACATGAAACTCTGCCACTTGAATCCCAAAAAACTGAAATGTTAAACGTGATCATTTACAGAGACCATGCAATCTTACATTACTGGAAATACAAGAGCATTGCGTGAGCAGCCATTTCAGTTAACAACATTAACCACAAATGGGACATTTTGTATTTCTGAAAGAGAGTCATAATTTCCCATCCTCAACTCTCTTGATTCTTTTATTATCAATTACATTTGCACCCTAAAACTCCAGCCTCAAAAATATTTGACATTAATCAATGATTTGAGACTAAATAGAAGCATAAAATAAATAAAACCTGTTTTCATACATAATGATTGTGTCAGAAGACTTATAACTATTATTTAAACAATTAATATAAAAAAAAAATATAACACAACATATAGACAAAGAAAAAAAAAAATAAAATAAAATTATTTAAACAATTAATATAGATAAAATGAATACAGAGCCTGACATTAAAAACAATAAAAAATAAAAAATAATAATATAATGGTTAATGGATTTGATTGAAATAAAAGCATTCCCTAAACTGCATATCGAGGTGAGAAAGAGGGCTTATGAAATTTTGGGTGAAATGGATTTATATATATATATATATATCAAATGAAAGCTCTTTCAACTGCCAAAAAAGAGCACAAGTGAATTCTTAATAATTTTGGAGTTATTCATTAGAAACTAAAAAG